>NW_013666664.1:252765-258161 GCF_000517525.1 Limulus polyphemus | reverse complement strand
TTAGGGACGGCTAGCGCAGATAGCCATCGTGTAGCTTTGCGCGAAATTTAAAACAAACAAACAAATCGTCAATCTGACAAGCATAGTATCTGTAAAAATAAACATAATAATTATTATTATAAATTTCAATTTGCTATGTGTGTATTCACGACATTTGACAAGGTTTTCGTACACAAAAACTCAGATTTATTTATTTGTCTCTGAGTTTCCAAAGCTTTTACTGAGCCAGCCTGAGTGAAAGGTGATTTTCATGTTATAGATAAAAAAAATACTTCCTTTCATCTTAAAGTTTCATATTTTATTTGCTTAATTTATAGATCCTCCTAAATGAATATGAAAAGATTTTCCCCGTAAAACTTTATATTTTATCTCTTATTTCTTTTTTCCTAAAACTAACTGTAGCAAAATCACCAATGTACAGTGAGTGAAATGAAAAGTTGAAATAAAATGGATAATAATTTCAAATGGTAATCTTTTAACATCTCTTACGTGAAAAGCAATAAATCACAGTGCGAACTCTTTACCTGCTTCCTGTAGAGCTAACTTAAATAACTTGTAATTTTGAAGTTAGTGAAGTTTTAGATGTTTTATTTTATGTTAGTTATTTTTATTACAAATATATAACAATAAATGAAATATATTCATTAAAACAATGATCAGTAGCGCTTACTACCTACTCTAGCTGGTTTGCACTGAGTAAAAACTGAAAACATTCTTCCATAAGCCTCATCTAATTAAATTTCACAAATCTGAATGTCCAAAGAAGAATTCTTCTATCTTTCAAATATGCATTTTAGAGCACAAAGAACATATCAGTCATTATAATAGAATGCTCCAAAACTACTATAATTTTTCCCGCTTTCTAAATAAGCAATAAATAGGTTACGAAATTCTTTAAGCATTCAGAGTAGCAAAACATGATCACCACAAACCAGGAAAATCGGCTCACTAACCACTCGTGGAGTGAAAACAAAAGGACGACTTGTAAAATTTGTGTAGAAGAGAATTTGCTCTTTCTGTTCGTTATAAACATGTCCAGCAGTGTAAAGTTGAGTATCAACCAATCTATAAAGTACGAGAGGGGGGAGGAATATAGAATGTTAATTATAAACGACATATTCATGCCACGTTTATTGACATACATTGATAATCAAGTTTTTAAATTCAATTTCGAATGTAACAGTGTAAAAGACTGTGACAAGTCTGGATGCAAAGGGTGAAAAGCCACATAAGTAGTAAATGCTATTGACTGGTTACCATTCTTCTGGTCAGTAGTTCTAGAAATAGAATATATGTTGTGCTTTAACCTGAGAGACCTCTAACTTAATCAATTAGTATTACCAATGGTTTTACTTACACCATCAGAGAAAATTCGGAAATGAAAGGATGCCAATGCATAAACATTACTTTTATCTCTACCATAATGGCGCATTCATTGCTAAACAAGTAATTTTGTGTATATTATTATTTTTAGCATAAGTCATTTACACATTTGGCAGATTGTCAGGCTTGGTAAGTAAATCTAAGAAATAAAAGCCTCATTATGGTAGGGCATCCATTACTGCAAGGACACCATATTCTGAATAAACATTGGGTTTACTATCGTGTTTTCTGCGTAATTATAAATACTGTCTTGTCTTGGGTATGTTAAACTTTAATTCTCATTACGAACTTCATTCAACTGTATTAAATGGATAGTTCTTGAACTCTAGAACTGAAAAATAAAATAAATAACGACAGTTCTGACAGCTAAGGGATCTCATTATAAGTTAAATGGATTTAACTTATAATCATTAAATGGATTTAGAGGTATAAACGAGGATGAGTTCAATTATGATAAAACGATAATTCTAGAACTTAAAAATAAAATAAGTCACAACAGTTCTGGCAGCTAAGGGATCTCATTATAAGTTCACTATAGACTAAATCCAGGGAGTGTTTCTGATACTAAAGTCTTACTTCACTGCATGCTCAATGTAAGATATGATCAAACATTGAATAGGATAAACAGACTATTACATTAACATAATATAAGCATGTAGTCAAACTATTTCATTAACACTTCGTACAGAATAGACTATTACTTTACTACTGTAAAATATATATACAGACTATTATCCTAAAATACATAAGATATGGTTATACTATTGTATTATCAAGATATGGTTATACTATTGTATTATCAATGAATAGGATATTGTCAGATATCTACAACAATAATAATATACATGTTATGGCTAGATCTCTATTTTAATAATATATATAAGGTATGGTAAGACAACAGCAATCACCACCTATGGTCATGCTCTATCTGACGACCGAATATCTTGACCATAGCCCTGCATTGTAGTTTCCATTACAAAAGGCTCTGTTCTAAGGCCGTCATGTCCAAGTTCCACCCCTCCTCCCTGTAGACTTTCCATAGTATGTCTAGTGTAGGAGTACGATAGTTTGCAAGTTGTCAGAAGCTTGAATGCTTCGGCTTGTCTTATTCAAAATTATGTTTCTCAGTCAGATGATGAGTGCCCAATCACCTCTTTCGCTATCTGTGGTGTAGGAACCATCTGAGGCTATGGGTATTGTGGCAGTGAACGTCTGTGTTGTTGGCTTCATTACTTTGCATCAATCATGAACTAACTACAAAGCCACTAAACATCAAGCATCCCTGTGGGTAAATGTATTAATTCACATAATATAGGGTATGGTGAACTTACACCTGTGAAACCTCGCCACGTAAAGCATACACGTATGTACTCTAAACGCTGCTTGATTTAATGACCAAGAGTAATTTGTTTGGTAAGTAAAGGCAGATAATTTACAGACTTCATGGGCTATACCATACATGTTGACTAAAGAAACACTTCAAGAGAATTGTATATTTAGAAATAACCAAATGTACACATAAGAATGAAAGTCACAGACATACAACTCCTGAGTTGACCTTGTACAATGATTGAAGTTTCGACCCAGTTATCTTTATAATTAATAATTGATTTAAATTAACTATCAAAGCACCAACTCCGTTTCAGAATGGTGTAATTTAACTTGAACAGTATATGTACATCACGTGATCTAGGCAGTCAGAATCCTACTAGATTCTATATAGGGCTGGGAATTGGTGCCCAGTTGTAGTTTAACCTGCCTTTGCCTGTTTGTATGTACTGAGTGATTTGTAAATAAAAGTATGCTTGTTCTTGTACCCATTGAGTTTACACTACTTTTAGAAATAATAGACTGCACAAGAGCAAAGAGGAGCAGGAACAAACAAAAACACCACGAATAAATGAAAAAAAGGCGAACAAATTGGGAAAACTTCAGCGCAAGTATTACATTAGCACTAAATGCTTACAAGCAGGGCTGATCGGCGTAAGATCCTGTGCCGGAAAAGCCTCTCGACGGTGGAAGGATACTTGTAAACCCTACTGGCTAGTGTGTACCCACTTCAAGAATGATAGCCCCATTCTAAGACGATACTGGCCGCCATCACTCGTCTATCTTGTTATGGCGACCAGGGCTAGGAACATGGTTTTAAAAGCACCCAGACAGGTGGTGCGAGAACATTATAACAAATGTATTCCCACCATTATTGAGTATAATTTGTAAACACGATCTTGCTGTTACATTACTCTTTTTTTTGTAAACACGATCTTGCTGTTACATTACTCTTCTTTTTGTAAACACGATCTTGCTGTTACATTACTCTTTTTTTGTAAACACGATCTTGCTGTTACATTACTCTTCTTTTTGTAAACACGATCTTGCTGTTACATTACTCTTTTTTTTTGTAAACACGATCTTGCTGTTACATTACTCTTCTTTTTGTAAACACGATCTTGCTGTTACATTACTCTTCTTTTTCTTATATTGTTGGTTCTGAAATTTATTACATTAAACCAGCATAACCTAAGAACAGTTGAAATAATATTATACGTAAAAAATTTAACAAGGGGAGAATCATGGAGTGCTTTGGGCTCGTTATTATTATTATCATATATTTTTCTGAATGCTGTGTTGTTTAACAGGGCACGTGATAAATTTTGTTTGGTTGTTTTGAATTGTGCGCAAAGCAATGTGCGCTAGCCATTCCACATTTAGTATGGAGGGAAGGTAGCTAGTCATTACTACCCACCGCCAACTCTTGGGCTACTCTTTTACCAACGAATAGTGGGATTATCCGTCACATTATAACGCTAAAAGGACAGTCATGTTTGATGGAAGGGGGATTCGAACCCGGAGATTGCGAGTCGAGGTCCCTAACCATCTGGCCAGGTTGGATAATACATGTTTTGTGAATGTATAATCTTTACTACACACTATGAAAATAAATATATGTTACTATATATTACAAACCAATAGTGTTGTTTTGAAAATCATAATTTTTGGAATACAATGCTGTATTGGCAAATTAATTGACATTTATCTAAAATTTTTATATGATAATCATAGAACTGATAATAGTCTATCATCATAGATAGATAACTGTCAGTAATATTTATAACTTTAATAGAAATCATGGAAGTAGTCATACATGTCATATTATGAGCTGTTAACATTGTACATTTAATGTTATAATTTGTTCCTAAATGATAGATATTACATGATCATCTTGTTTTCGTAATTATTAGATTTGTTTGCTTTATAACTCACTAGATGGCTCGAACGTGTTTTATTAGCAAATGCAACAGATCCAAATCAATAACTGAAAATGTCTGTTTAAGGAAACTTCATATTTGTCAAACTGACTTACAAAGAATGTACAAGTTTTCTTAAAGTTTCTGTATCTTTGAATGTATTATCTATAAAGAAACTTACTATTTCATTGCTACATTTTCTTTCAGGTAACAAAACATATATGTCGTGAACGATGATAACAAATGAAGTCATTATAAAACAAAGAAGTGATAAAAATCATGCGTCTTAGTGCACTTGAAATATCAGTATCAATGAATACAGAGCTGATTTGTTCTCTGTATATATGTTTATGTTGTCATTGTGTCTCAGCATACTACTCGGTTAATTTATACTACAATAAAATCTTCTAAAAATTTATGGTGGACGCCAATTGTCTGTTGGTATCTAAGGTTATAATAGGCCATACTATACAAAAGAAATGTATGAACTTTCCAGTTTTAGGTGAGAAGGTGAACTGAATACGTTTTCTTTCCTGTTACAGCTTTTAATTTACCTTTTTACGCATTTTAACAAGCTAAACGCCCATGGTTTGTTATGTAACTTGTACAAAATTCAAACATTTATATACACATATATATATATTTGTTTTGTTTTTGTATTTTTGTTTTGTTGTCTTTTTTTTGAGTAGAGACAGTGCGAGAGATCAAAATCCTATAAATATTTAGGATGACATTTTACTACTAGTATTTCTTAAGTGTCCTATA
>NW_013666664.1:245017-252755 GCF_000517525.1 Limulus polyphemus | reverse complement strand
ACACATATATATATATTTGTTTTGTTTTGATTTTTGTTTGTGCTTTTTTTGAGAGAGACAGTGCGAGAGATCAAAATCCTATAAATATTTAGGATGACATTTTACTCAGTATTTCTTAAGTTGCCTATAACAAGCGTGTTATGCTATATTTGCCTTTGTTGTGTTATACAGATATACGCAAGTTAGTAACGTAAATCTAACTGTTCTGGAGACCAAAGCACATCCAGTTCATCAGAATGTTAAAGCAAAATCGAAATGTTATTATGATTCAAGGAAAATATATTTATAATATATATATATATATGTGTGTGTGTGGAGCTATCATATATAAATATATATATATATATGTGTGTGTGTGTGGAGTTATCTTTAATTCTTCATTTTTTTTGGAACTAAATCAAGGCACTGTAAATTACTAATTTTCTAAAACATTTGACTTTTCTGTCCCATAAACTGATATAATAACGTAACTGTCAAACTGTATTTTGTAGTGTAGTTGGAAAATGTACTACTCATCCCCAGAAGAAAGAGCCTCATCCAGTCACCCTTGACCTTTCGTTCCTATGGTGCAGTCCCAGTACACTATACAGTGGTGGTCATATAACTGGACACATATTTCGTTTGACTTTCACGAATAGTAAGAGGTTAAACTAGAAACTGTACACAAATTCAATTAAACATATTTACCACATCACAACGCCATCTATCCAATGAAGTATGCGGCTGGCATGGAACTGATACTTTCACATGTGATTAAACACAGATGTAGATTAAATGGTTTGCATTTGAAGTCCTTGTTTAATATTCATATATATTGCATCAATAATATATACTAAGAATAAATCCAAGTCTCTTCACAACTACTAAAAGCAAAGCCACAGAAGGATGACAGGCGTGAAAACCGCAGTTATTTGTATACAAAGACGATATAAAAAGAGCAATCTTTAGTCAAGAATTAGAATTTTTCTTTTCGTACACAGCATTTTATAAAATAATCCATAAGGAAACTGCCCACTGTTCTACAAAAGCAAGTGGAACAATACTATAACTAATTTAAAATAATTTTGATTTGTTTGTTGTTAAGCACGAAGCTACACAAGGGGCTATCTATACTATGCCAATTACAGGTTTCTAGCGCTGAGCTACTGGGGGGCTAAGAATTTAGAAAGAAAAGTTTTAAATTAATAAAAACATACAGCGTTGTAATCAAGCAACCCTACAGAAAGTTAATCATTCATATCTTCAATATTTTTTCCCCTGTTTTTGGAGAATGAATATTGAATTAATATCTAGATCCTAATAAACAATGAGGTGCTTCTTATGGATTTAATTATCTTTAACACTGTCTCAAGCTATGTTTCACATTACTTCATAAAGAAACGTGAAAAAGATAACATTTGCCATTTACCCTGATAAGGTATAGTTAAAAATGGGAAAATTAATAAAGTAAGGGGTTTTAGAATACCTTCGAGGCATACCCAAAAACCCTGAAAGTTTCACTCAGCTCAGACCTACAGACATAAACCTCTTTATAAAATAGAGCAGTGTTTCCCAAAGTGGGGGCCATGAAGCTTTATCTGGGGGGCCGACAAAAAATGGGCCGAAAACAAAGATGCTGAATTAATTTTTATCCTAAATAAACAATAAACCGATAAAAATTATGTTGAATTAATTAAATTACAGAATTGTTTCATATTTTAAAATGAAAATAAGATAACCTTACATGAAATTAAGTGTGTATTTAATTGCTCGTGAGTCTACAAATTTAACCCAAACATAATGAATTGCTAATGGTCTAATTATAATACATATAAATTGTTTAAAAAAAAGGCCATATTAAATTACGAACATACAACTTAATATAAAAAGTACTTCATAGATATAATTAAATTTCATTAGTAATTATTTTTTTGAAATTGATAAATCACATTTTAAAGTATTTTTATAGGTTTGAGGCCTCAAACTTTTATTTTCACATCAAGGGAGCCTCCGACTAAAAGAGTTTGGGAACGACTGAGATAGAGAAGGAAACACAGAAAGACCAGAACCATATAATTAAATACAATGTTTCATGAAGCTGTAAGCTTATACCATTTTATGATGATAATTTGTTTTATTTGGAATTTAGTTGAAAGAACCTCCTCGGAGGTCATTGCACTGAAAAATAAATATTTCAGTTTTTTCTGTGAGAAATATTTGCTCAGAAAATATAAATAAGTGAACAACTTATAGTTGCTTATAGCATATTGAAACTTTACATTTATATGTACACTACTATATTTACAGTATTGCGTGAATTATGTGTGATTGTTTGAGTATATTTAGCTTTGAATATTACCCACCTTACTCTGACATTTTATAGTTAACACCCTGGATGTCCTTGTTTTGTACAATTCATCACATAAATATAGCAATCTGAAAAATTGAATGAAACAAAACAGAATAAGTATTCTTTATATCTTTATTGGGGAGGGTCTCTATGGCTCAATTGTATATTATATAACAACATTCTTGATCATGAGAGTTGTTTCTTTTCTTCAACAGATATTGATCTTTCATTATTTATGCTGATACGTTATTCAAACACAGGTCTATGATAATTTTTTGGGGGGTGGGGGAGGGAGTTAATGACTGTAGGCGCTAACTAGAAATGTTGTTTCAGCATAATAAATAATCCTAAGAAAATCAAATAAAGTCATTTAATTGCTTCACTTTTTTTAAAGTAAAAGGTTGACAACTTAAATAGTTGTAAATTCTACAATTTTAGAGTGAAATTTCATCATAGAAAACATTTACAAAGACTTGAAATTACATGGAAGGACTTTTTCAACTAATATTTTTATCAGTGAATTATGACTATGATCGTAAAACTCTTATAAAACAGATTAAATTGGATTTTTAGGCTATTTAGTTTTAATGTTTGTAATTAAAGTACTGTTACGTAATTTTATTTATTCATTTATTAAAAATACGTTTATTCATTCATTCAGAATCATTTCAATATAACCTACCTAACCCTTTCAAAAATGTATTACAACTTCTTAGTAGTTAAGTTTCAATCCAATGTTCTGGATGGATCAATGTAGCCAAATCTGAAACTTGCATAGCGGGCACCATTAACGCCATCTACTTATTTGTATTTGCACCACTCACAAACAAACAGATTCAACTCAAGCTTTTCACTTAATTTACCACATAGTATTAAGTTCTTCAAAAGCAGAAAAGAAATGCTTAGTACTTGTAATGAGTATAAGAAATACAGACAACTTTCATTTGCCTTTCAAGGAACTAACACTGTCACAGCCTGAGAAAATATGAAAACCACCTAATTGCTCTCTCTCTCCAAGTAACCAGTTTATTTAAGTCTACGTAGATAGCTAGCTTTGATCAGAAGTTAAAAGTTTTGAAGATGTAACAGTAGAAACGTTTGATTTCAGTAATATTTACACTAGTCTTCCTATGGATAAGATTAAAAAGTCTTTCATCGATAATTAAAAGGTTGTTTAGTAATTCGGGTAAATTATTTTTCTGCATCAGTAGATACAGAACTTTCTATAACAGTATCACTCACAAAAATTACCATCGTTACACATTATATGAATTTATATAGGTTTTGATCATTTACTTGATAATATATATATTTAATACAGGGATTTCCAACTGATAACCTTAGCCCGCAATTACATTTGTAGTTATTTGGACTAGAATTTTCATAAATTACAAACCTTACCAGGATAGATTACAGGAAAGCCTTGCACATCAGTAGCGCTTGCAGATGTATTGGTAATATTATCAAGGTTTTTTGTATACAGCCTTACAAATTTATCCGCCAGAGCTCACTCTAGAGAAAAGCTTTTCTACTAAAAACAAAGCATATTATCTAGATTTATAAATCATGATCATTAATCGCACATTAAACTTTAATGTTTTCAATAAAACAAACGCTTTCAGCTTTGATCTTATAAATTGTCCATTACTAAATATGGATATTCCAAACAAGCTATGTTACAATGTTTACTACCTTCCGTTTATTATATACAATAGAATATATTGAACATTACAAGACTGTGAATATAGCTCGTAAACTCACTTTTTATAATCATGGTTTCTCATTGCGAAAGTTAATGACATAATTCAATCAATTCTGTGAAAAATTCAACAATGTCCTTGCTGAAGATCATGGGTTTAGAAGTTTTATAGAGTATCACAACCTCTTAGAAACTTTCACATCTACACTTTGATTCTTTGGGGTGTTGTTTAGGGTAATAGTAAATACATTTAGTGTATTTACCACTGTTGGTTTTTACTCCCTGTTAATTAAAACTCTCATTATGAATAGTTAACACTAGCTGGATAAAAGCTGGGTGTATAATATGGCGTTACATTATTGGTTAAGTTACATTAAGTTTTGCTCATTATTTTTCTACCATATTTAAGATTGCTTTATAAATTATATTATTACTATTGAACATCCTCGAGGCTTATTACATTTATATTTAGTTTTTAATGAAGATTTAATTTTATTTATTAACAAGTTGAGCATTAATTAAATAATTAATAAATTAATCATTGAGAGTTCATGTAGAGAAAAAAAATCAAACGAAATAACACAAGCAGTAAGCGGGTGAGGTTTATAAAACTCAACTGTATTTTTTAGATAATGAAGGACGTTGTATTAGAGAGTTAATAATCACTTAGTTTCTAGGTCGAGGTAATGAAAACTCAGTTGGTTATCCACATGTTACTATGTCATTGATTGGAGGTGTGATGTAGTTTCCACAGAGTGAAGCTATCGCGAGATATGCGATGATTTGATCAACACAAAGACGTGATTGTCTGTCTTTGTAAGTGCATCCACGTGTCTGATCGACCAGGGCTGGGGAACCATGACAGCAGGAAATGTTGGTGACAGGTTATCTCTACATGTATAGATGTCTCTTGAGGTAGACGCTTGGCATTATGGAGAGGTGAAAGCTAATGTTTTTATATTCTGTAGGTAAAATATTCTATATTCTTTCTTTTTAATTTAATTTCATTAATCGAAAGTTGTTATCATTAATTCTTACATTCTTCAAAGCTTTTAAGAACAGACTAACCTTAAAACGAACGCAGACACCCAGAGAGCTGGGAAAAACAAAAACATATGTATCGGAAGTCTTGATGGTGACATTAACAGGATCTGGACTTGATCTTGAAGGATGTAGTGCATATAAAAACGGTCGTGTGTCTGCCTTTTTATGGTCAGAGAAGAAGTTGTACTGTACCTCAACATTTATCACGTTATTTTTCCATATTTTATGAAAGTTTTTTTTTATTGGGCAATGAAGAGTTCAACACACAATCATAGTTTTTAGCAAGCACTTTGCCCACTCATCAAACAAATATTTAATTAGAGCCTTTTTTATAACCAAAAGTGGTGGCTTTCATTCATTTTTTTAGGAGGAGCCTTTTGATCTTTTCTAAAATAGAACTGTACCAAAAACTCATCTGGAAAAAAATGCTTTTAAAAGACAGCAGAAATATTTTTCTATGAATGTTGATTGTTGTCCATAAAAAGTTGTATGACATCATAAAAGTTTTAGCTTATCCTCGTGGGTGTATTTCAGTATTTCCATAAAGAGATGACAATAATATACAACTTGTTCGATCACTGCTGTTATTATAGAACTCAACATCAAATCATGACACTTCAACTTGTTCGATCACTGCTGTCATTATAGAACTCAACACCAAATCATGACACTTCAACTTGTTCAATCACTGCTGTCATTATCGATAATATGGCACTTGATCAGCAGCAATCAAGAATTTTCGAAACGTTTTATGCACAAATCATATATTTAAACAAGTAATTTTGACCAAGAAGTAGCATAAGGCAAGACACATTGACTTTGTTTGCAAGTGATCTTCTAGAAACTATTTTAAACATCTAGAACGAGAGAGAGCTGGGCAGGAACAGGTGAAAACTTTATTTGCTACGACTGAAAATACTTCAGATTTTGGAAGAACCAATGGCGTGAAAAATTCATTACTGTTATCAAGCATTTGAGGTTTGAAGTTCAATACTTTAAGGGTTCAACAAGTCATTTTTAACATTACTGGATGTAACATATCTTATTTAAGCTTACAACATTTTGGTTGTGCTTGCGAACGAAAATAATGTTTTTGTGGGACTCGCTGTACAATTTTTAATATGCTTTTATTCGAGCCCTTCAGTCTCTTCTTCATCTATTTTGATAATATCTTTCTTTCGTTTTGTCCGTTGCTTATGCGTTTGGAGTTGGTGAATGTCTGGTAACACGGTCTATGGTTGCCAGTATGAGGATTACTTAAATCAAAATTAAAATAGCTGGCTACACGTTTTTGGAAGTCATCAACTTCAGCTCACATTCGCACGCGCCGTGGGGGCGTTATAATGTAAAGCTCAATTCCACTATTCGTTGGTAAAGAGTAACCAAAGCGTTAGCGGTGGGTGGTGTTGACTAACTTCCTTCCGTCTAATTTATCACTTCTGAATTAGGGACGACTAGCGCACGTGACCATTCAGTAGGTTTGCACGAAATTCAACAAACAACAATTCTTCTCTTTCTAAGCTGACGCATTGTTGACTGATACTTTTTCAGTGTCAAAAAATCTGTTTGCAGTGGATTAATTGGATTAATTAAGTTGGCGGTGGGTGGTGATGACTAGCTGTCTTCCCTCTAGTCTTTCACTGCTAAATTAGGGACAACTAGCGCAGATAACCCTCGTGTAGCTTTGCGCGAAATTCAAACCAAACCAAAAAACCTTTAGCGGTAAAGTTGGGTTTCCAATCAACTCCTTCGGTCTTTTATTTTACATCGTTATTTACTTTTTCATCAAACAAAATCAGTTTTATGAACAAGAAGAATAAGAAATCCTTTATTTGTTCTTGAAGAATTATTGTGAAAACGTTTTTTATTCCTTTATTGGACACCATGTGCGGTATTATCGGTGCTTCGAACATTCTGTTATAACTACTTTTATAACTTTGTTCCTTCTTCGGTTCATTAGATTTCTGTAGTATGCTTTAAGACACGAGACTTTGATAGGTAATTCGAAAATACACAATAAGCAGGAAAGTTCCACCATTTTAATTTTATTTTTTTCTAGCTGTGTGAAGTTACAGGCATAGTTGCTGAAAGTTTCCAAAAAAAAGAAAAAGAAAAACGAGGAGTTTTTATAATCCTTGTATATAAGTGTTGAACATTCGTTTATATATTTTTACTTTTTCGTTTTGTCTGTTGTAAAACTAGTTTTACCGTAATTGGTCGTCAGAATATGCAGAAATCAGTTTAATAAACTACAGCAGTGTTTTTGAAACTGTGGTACGCGTACCGCTGCGATACACCAAACAAACGAAAAGGGAAATACAAAACAGAGTAATAAAAATAGGAGGGAAAGGGGGAAAAAAAGAACGTCCTGATCACCGTTCAAAAATATATACTGAGATAAAATAATATGTACACTGAGTGGTCACAAGTAAATAGACACCTAATTTTTCGTCATTTAATTGATTTATGCTAACTAATTTGTGTTCACAGAGCACTATATAAATGAAAATGGTCCGCACATTAATTATATTGTGGTACAACATACCTAGAACTCAAGGTTCTCTCGAATTGTCAGATTTTGTTAGAGGAAGGATAGTTGGTCAAGCAGATGGTGGAATAAGTCAGCGGCAAATTTCGCAGAATTTGGGAATCCCGCTTTCGACAGA
>NW_013666664.1:240454-243968 GCF_000517525.1 Limulus polyphemus | reverse complement strand
CCAATCTCCTGACATGAACCCCATCGAAAACTTCTGGGCCAAACTCGACCGGCAAGTCCGGAAGCAACAAAAAAAAAAACAACTTCGAAGAGCGATCTACTCCAAGTTTTGAAGCAAGAGTTGGCGAAAATCCCACGATCTAAATATAACGAGATGATTCTCACGATGCCCCAAGGGATCAACGAACTCCACGAAGCGAAAGAAAGATCTACTAGATATTAATTAAATTATAAATATATCAATTCATGTGAATATGACTGAAAAATTTCATTTTTTTCTGAAAAGGTGGTGTCTACTTACTTGTGACCACGCTGTGTATATATAATTCAGCATCAGAGTCATGGGGATATGAGTATTTGTATTAAATTTGAAAAGGGGTACACCAGCTTCCAAATTTTATAAGTCACTGAATTAGAACGTGTAAGCTAGATGGCGCTATATGCCTATGCTTATTATACCACAATTTTTAATACATAAAAAAAGTTGTTTGAGCTATGAAATAATATGCTAATACAGTGTCGTATAAAATTGCCCATAGCTAGTTTTAAAATAATCTAACTGGTCTAACTTTATACTTTGTGATTTGATAGGCATAAATACACAAAGTTTGGAATTCGTATGTAATAAATATAAACATCTTCAAATCCTGAAAGTCGCGGGATCGAATCGCATTAACAAACTTTAAAACTTTATATATATATATTTTTTTTTTCTTTGCTTGGTGTATTTTTTGTAAATCCAACATTTTTTATATTTTTCACATTTCGCGAGAAGCCATTATTGCATGGAAATTCATAAATTAAAATCTCCTGAGTCTCGCGGTCTACTTCTCTGTGCTCGACTCGCAATCTGAGAATCGAGGGTTCGAATCTCCCTCCCAACAAACATGCTCGCTCTTTCAGCCGTGGGGGGCGTTATAATGCGACAGTTGATCCCACTATTCATTGGTAAAAGGTAGCCTAAGTTGGAATTGGATAGTGTTAACTTGCTACCTTCCCTCTAGTTTATCACTGCTAAATTAGGGACTGCTAGCGCGGATAACCCTCGTGTAGCTGTGCACGAAATTGAAAACAAACTAAACCTAAGTAAGGTATAATATTTATTTATTTATTGTTACTGTCGTTAACGGTATTTGTTACACTATCACTGCAAAATTAGGGACGGACAGTGCAGCTCTCGAATAGTTTTGTGTGAAATTCATGAATAAAGAAAAAATACTTAAAATTTATTATACGTATGTTTTATTTCTTAACACTTCTCGATAAATGTTTATTCTAGGTATTAATTATATGCTGTTTACATGGTGTGAAAACAGAAGTTATAGCTTTATTTATATTTTGCTCTTTAAGTTATAACGTTTTTGGCGTGCACATGCACTTTACCATTCAAAGAAGTAACAGAAAAAAACTACATTATATCATACGAACTACATAGAATCATCATGATTTAATCGCACTTTACACGAACGGTGTTTCAGATCTTGTGCTGTCTTTGAAATAACTTTCTCCACGGCTCAATCTAGAAGTCATGATCACGTCCAACACTGTAATTTCCATTTTAACGGACTTCTGCAAAATACGGTTACATCAGTATTAAGTCGTACATCTTTACAGATTTTCCACAAACTTTACACTGTACGTGGATGTCGACTTTCAAGACCACGTTTAAGTAGTAGAAAAATAAAGATAAAACATTTGAAAACTATTTTCGCATTGGAGTTCGTAAACTTACCGATAATCCAATTTAAATATATTTAAATTGTTAGGCACATACAATTTGTGTAGGGGTGATATTTTCGCTTTAAATTGTTTTATCATTATTATTATCAGCAGGGGTGAAACAACAGGATTTCGCCATCCAGGTGGCACTCTTTTTCTATCTTGACAAGGACATCTAAAATTTACATACGGGGGAGCGTGTGTGAAAACAACATGGCAGATAGCATCAGTTTCTTCAACATGTTATCAAATGGTGTTGAATATTGAAATAATAAAATATGTATAATCATTCAAGAAAGTTGTGTAATTTTTCTTTTTTCCTGGTCTAGACGTCAGAAGTATGTTGTATTAATATTTTTATTCGAATTTACTAGTTTATGTGTGTAGGTCTAAATATGAATCCCCGTTATAATGCGTCAGTGCTAACAAATACGTTTAGCCTAATAATTGTAGCAAACAACTACCATTAAAACAAGTCGAATTTGATCTCCCATATTGAAATAATTCATAAGTTTAATTTGTTTATATAATTTTGAAACGTACACATTTACAAATCAAGAACTGTTTTAAGGAATAAATATGCAACCATTTGTGTCTTATAAGTAGGAAAGTTGCTACATCCTTTAACTTAAAATTCATTTGGCCTACTAGCACCATAATTCACGTAGTTCTTCTTCGGGGGAGGGGGGAGGCTCTGGCCTTGCATGGCCAAGTGCAGGTGGTTAGGACACTCGACTTGCAATCTGCGGGTCGTGGGTTCGAATCCCCGTCCCACCAAACATGTTCGCTCTTTCAGCCGAGTGGGCGTTATAATGATACGGTCAATCCCACTATTCATTGGTAAAAGAGTAGCCCAAGAGCTGGCGGTAGGTGGTGATGACTAGCTGCCTTCCCTCTAGTCCTACACTGCTAAATTAGGGACGGCTAGCGCAGATAGCCCTCGTGTAACTTTGCGCGAAATTCAAAACAAACCAAACAAAAAAAACTGTGGTATAGCTCCGCGATTCGGAGCTGGGAAACTGCGTTCGAATCCGTGCAGTGCCACAAAATAATCCCGCACTTTAAGAATGACAGTCAATCCCTTCATGTGGATTGTCGGTGGTAGGGTACTGTTAACTGGCTATCTTTCTTTTGGTCAGTAGATAAATAATTAGGAACTATGGTAGGCAACTTAATAACTTTGCCATAAATACAAAACACGTATTCTAATAATATTAAATAATACTGTGTTTGAAAAAATTTGATACACCACAAACAGATATTTTTTTTGTGGACACAATAGCGTTAAAACTATGTACATTTGTGTGTTTTTTGTTAAGCGCAAAGTTGCACAATGGGTTATCTGTGCAATGCCCATGTCTGGGATCGAACATCCGAATTTTAGCGTTATAAGCTTTCAAGCTTAGTGGTAAGTCACTGTAGGGCACGTCATATATCGTGGCTTAGTACTTAATGGACTTGTAATGTATTTAATTGACATTAACCGTATTCCTGTCATTATTAAAACTAAATCATTTAGTTGCAAAAAGAAAAAAAGACTCTATCCGCTACAGGGCTCTACACACACAAAAAAAAACAACTTGTGATAACTCGAACTTGAGTTATTTAATAAATATTGGGTTTAGCATAAGCTTATATATATTGCATGCTATGTTCGTGAAGCAGCTCTCTTTCATAATGCAAGTGTACAATTCATAAACTTGAATTATGAATCTCTAGTGCTAACTCATTAGTGCCCCCCCCCCCCAGTGGCTCAGCGGTATGTCTGCGGACTTACAATGTTAGAAACCGGGTTT
>NW_013666664.1:210790-240360 GCF_000517525.1 Limulus polyphemus | reverse complement strand
AACCGGGTTTCGATACTCGTGGTGGGCAAAGCACAGATAGCCCATTGTGCAGCTTTGTGCTTAACAACAAACAAACAAACAGATTCATTAGTAGTATCCTTCATGATCTTTGTACACCAGTAACTGCAAAACATTTAAAGATTGCCTGATTTTAGGATAAAGCCCTTTTTATATCCATGCACTGTTGCCTAAAACCTAAGCAATAAAAAAAAATATCTTCGAGGTTGGATTATAAATTTCGAACTAATGAAAACTGGAACTTAATCTTCTTCATTTGTTTTGCAACAAAATATCACTAAACACATCACATACCCAAGATGGGTTTTACGAAGTTTATAACTCATCACGTAGAAAGATATTGTAATCTTTTTGCTGTAGCTGGTTTCTGTTTAAGAAAAAAAAATCGTTTTATCGACCAGCACCTAAAAGCTACAAAGATACAGTCACTGGTGAAAGGAATGGCGTACTATAACCAGAAACGAGGTTATAGAAATGACATTGACAGGAAAAAACTTTTTTTTTATAAAAGCTGGAACGAAAACCTTAACAGTTTTATAAATATACCAGTATTTATTTATTTATTTTTAGTTACTAAGCCCTTGATAAAATGTGGTTGCTAAAAGGTCGTAGGCGATTAGATCTTAATTCTGTACATCAATTATTGACTTTTATTTTTCACTATATATATCCCAAAATTAATGTTAAATGCTTTTTTAGGCCAATTAAATTTAGTTAATCGAAAATGTCCAATATATATTTTTTTATTCTAGTATTGGAATATTTTAGACTAATATTTACAAGTTTGGTTTGAATTTCGCGCAAAGCTACACGAGGGCTATCTGACTAGCCGTCCCTATTTTAGCAGTGAAAGACTAGAGGGGAAGCAGCTAGTCATAACCATCTTGGGCTACTCTTTTACCAACGAATAGTGAGATTGACCCTCACATTACAACGCCCCCACAGCTGGAAGGGCAAGCATGTTTGGTGGAACGGGGATTCGAACTCGCGACCCTCAAATTGCGAGTCAGTGCCCTAACCATCTGGCCATGCCGGGCCCAATGTTTACAAGAGAAAATAAAAACAAGAATAGAGAAAAAAATTTATATGGCCAAAAGACAAAAGCTACGTTGATTGTATTCTAAGTACTGCCTTAAGTGTATTATCAGCAAAGGTAGACTAAGATCCCTGGAAATACATCAATGAATAAAACTGGTCACAGCTGTAGGTCCTCACCTTGGGTATAAAAGAAAGCGTACTTGTTACGTGATGTACAAAAAAGTAGCTGCTAGTAAGCCTCTTTCCACATGTTTAATCGATCCTAGGCCTATAATTTAGCAGTGGTTTATATTAAATTATGTAGTAGTATCAGTCGAAGTAATGTATATAATTAGGCTCCATGCTACAACTTATTTTTATGTTGTTGATTTTTGTTTTGTTTATTTTAAGATAGAGATTCGATTTTATCTTGAAAACGATGTACTAAGTAACTAAAAAAGTATTAATTACGTAGATAATTTTAGAGCAATGATTCTTACTGGATATACCAATGAGACCATAGACTGGAAATGGTCATCAGACGATGCAACATCTGCTCAAATTGTGGTTACCATTTATGTCAACGATATCCTGCATTTTTAGAATTAATAAAAGACAATTGAACAAACCTGTCCAATATTCAAAATGGTTACATGTTGCAAGATGGCACACTTAATTTTTGACTATAGGAATACCAAAAGTCAGTTGTGTATCGTAAAACACCCGCTAATTTGACGAACTTGACAGATGCTATCTAACAACATAAAGCCACGTTGAATATTGGACACCTTCGTTCAGATGTCTACCATTTTATCCCAAAGTTGCAGGTTATCGTTGACATAAGTGGTGGCTAAATTGAGCAGATATAGCGCCTCCTGGAGGCAATTTCTAATGACCACGGATTCTTGATCCCCATGGTCTTATTGGTGTATCTACCAATAATTATTGCTCTAAAATTAATAGTATTTATTTTATTAATGTTCCAATACATCAATAAACGTTATAAGAGCCCTATTTATCAAGAATCGAGTGCCTTCTGTTTCTAGTTGGATATGTTTATGGTTTTTAATGGTGTCGTTTTTGTGTTTCCTTCTAGTTTCTTTTTCTTACAAGTTCATTGTTTTAGAACAAATGCGAAACGCTTATTTAAACCCCTTTCTGGATATACTTTTCTTCTCCTTCGCCAGATTGTTAAAAAATTAATTTTTCTTTTCTCAAAATTACACTTATTTGATATATAATACAGAAACACAAACCCTAACATGACGTAGTAGTTAACATGAAATATATATACGAGGCTTTCAAGCATTATATAAATATGGACAGAACGAAGAAGACAATTACTCTTTATTTAACGCACGTGTCGACTTCCTCAGTAACATTTAATGAATATTGATGAAGACATCTAGCTTACTAGGCAACTTGAGCCTTCGCGCTCTTATTAACGATATTCATCATCTTCGTCTGGTTATTCTTTAGAAGTTGCCACGCACACACATCTCTATTTCCTTCTCCCAAGACTCAGTATTGGTTATTATTAGATCTAATGACATGTGAAGAATGACAAGCTCCTTTACGTAAGCCTAATTTGTTATATCCTTCAGTACTCAAATAAGCAAGCAATCAGCGCTTATTCTTACAACATATATATGTCACAGTTAATGTATTGTATGTATTTATATATGTATATGTCTACGTGATAATTTGAAATATTATTTTTCCTTCCTATTTCTCAAAACTTGTTGAATTAATTTACCAACGCTTTTGGCACTAATACAAAGAAATACATCTTTGCGCTGCCTGTCGGACAATTTTTTGAATGACCTGTTGTAAATACTAATAGCTTATGATTGAAAGTAAGAAGAAATTTATAGCAAAGTATCGACCACGCTATATCTGTATATCTAGAGCAGAAGAAGCCTTTTGCCCAACACCAGGACTCACCTGGGCGGCTGGAATACGATAGACACAGTTCTGTGCTGCTTATTTAATTTATTTGTTATATAGCTACTAACTGGAGTACCCGTTCTTTGGACGGGTGAAATAAAAACTCGTTTGTAACAAATGATAGGAAATTGTGCTTCTATTTTTTTCTTCTTAACATAATAAACATTAAAAGTGCAATAAAAATACATGAAGGTACCAATATTGAAAAGAAAGACGTACTGTTTTCAAGAATTCTAACAATAGTGGTTACATAGTTCACTCTAATGTTGAGGGATATACAACATTGGTAGTGTTTTCAGAAGTTAGATATGAACTTAGATAGTCCAAACCTCTTCCCCCATGACCTTTCTCACGTCATCCTGTATCACTGTGTCAAGTTTGGTGCTGATTGCTCAAGAAATGTGGAAACGTATGAGGAACAGATACACACACACACACACTGGCATTCATTTATATAAATAAGAGTAAAACCTGATTTTGGGTTGCTGGTTGGTTGGTTGTTTGGCGTTTATTGCGCAAAGCAATCAGGCTATCTGCGCTAAAAAGGGTTACTGACTTGAACAATGCATGATTTTTAAAGCAGACTATAGAGAGCTTTGTTCTTTGTTGTTGTTGTTTTGTTTTGTTTTTTTGTTGTTGTTGTTATAAAGCTATAAGAGAAGAACCTGATTTGAGGTTGCTGACTTGAACAATACATAACTTTTAAAGCAGTTTATCGAGAGCTTTGTTTGTTATAAAGCTATGAGAGCTATAGGATTTGGTGTTGCTGACTTGAACAATACATAATTTTTAAAGTAGTTTATCGAAAGCTTTGTTTGTTAATTGTAGAATTTCGTGCAAAGCTAAATAAAGGCTATCTGGGCATATCCATCCCTAATTTTGAACTGATCAATGTAGATGATCAATAGCACCTACCAACAATTCTCTGCTTGCTTTTGTCTGATCGAATAGTGGAATTTAACCATCACTCTTATAACTCACTCATGGCCTCAAACTGCGAAGAGAGTTTTTGCGGCAACGTGACGCGAACAGTGAGCCCTAGGATTCACAGTTCAGACATGCTAGCCATGTCCAATTCTCCAGTTTTCGAGCATAAAAAAAAACACTAAATCGTATATATATATATATAAATTTATACAGGGTGGAACATGTGAATGAAATGACCTTTCAATAACGAATTTTTGAAAAAAAAACGATTTATTTCGAACATAATAATTCATTCTTTGTTTTAAGAATATAGTAACTGACTATAGAATTGAAAATTAACAGACAAATTACATTTGATATTGTAGATATTTTTTATTGTAATAGCATAGTGATATTTTACAGACCGTATAAACAAATAGGTATTTAAGTTTCATTGCTATATTCTCTCAAATATCTTGTGTATGGATGAAGTACGAACGAATGTGATTTGTTGCAATGGGTAAGCTTCCTTACGTGTGGTAGATATATAGTTGACGTGCTGTAATCGTCAAGTGTTGGGTTCGTAAGAATGAGTGACTAATGTGACAACAGTGGACCTTTGTAGCGTGTCATTGTTGAACGATTTGTTACACTCTACATAAATCCAACGTCGTTAGATGACAGGAAATGTACACCTCAGAACTACGCCCTTGATGTCTATCAGTCAGTCTGGCTATCTATGTGTATTGCTGTTTGTTTACCTGTCTCTGTATTTGTTTGTCTATCTATCTAACCGTCTATTTATCTGTTCATTTATCCGTATGCCTCTTTAGCTGAAGATGGGATATTATAGAAATTGTGTTTTTATAAGCATGGGTTTATCACGAGTAACCTGTTAGTAAGACTGAGACCACATCACTGCTGGTTTCTTGTTTAATTTGGATATATCGCATCTTCCATGAAGATTATAATTGTTTCCTAGCCTTAGATCATCTGATCATTAATGTAGGCTCTTATATTTACCAACCACCTTACGGTAAAAAGGGAAAAAAAAAAGTAATATTCAGGATGGCCCAAAAATAACAGGCCTCCAGAATACGCTCGATAGAAATGTAGTTCCTTACAGTAGTCAATAGCCTGATAAGATATTGTAAAAAGAAACATAAAAGAGATTTATTTCATCATGGGAATTACTGCTGCCACTGTTTCTGTATTTTTATTATTTCTTTTAATGAAGCATTAATGTCATATAACTTTGGAAATATCTTTAATAAAGCGAAACGTACACGAAAAGTTATTTTAGTTTTTAACCAACCTTGATTGCCCTATATTTAAAAAAAAACTTTTTTTTTACTATCGGTACCTTTTCTCGAAATTCATTTCTTTCTAAGGACTTGAGGGCATGAAAAGAAGAACAAGGCTGGGGAAGAAAATGAATAGCTAAGGCATTGTAATTCTACCCCTAATCTTCTAATCTAACGAAATGATCTACAGACCACACGTAAAATGACACAGCACTAGTACCCTGACCATACGCCATCTGTTGTGATTCTATTTACCTTTAACCCAGGTGTTCGACTAGAAATCTGGGAAAGCAAACTAAAGTTGAGACCCCACCCCATCCCCCCAAAAAAGAAGTGAGTCACAGAGGTAATGTGAGAAAATAGGTCATTATTATTGTAGTTGTGCAACTTTGAAAAAAACCTTTGTTTCTAATCAAACTAGCAAACTATATTAACTTCATGGCCCACTTTTTCTCCTGCCCTTTTTATGTATTTAAAATTATTCCCTGTTTAACATTAAAGCAATAATTGTGCTGCGACAATACTTGTATTTTCACAATTAAATTCAAATGTACTTAAAAATGATAAGTTTATTGTAATAGGATACTTAGTAGTGAATATTTAACTTAGATATTTTATTAAACCAGCTGAATTTATCATAGGGTTATATTCATGCATAACACATGAAAAAATACAAAGAAATGCATTTATACTTGCATAGAAGTACACTCTTTCTGACATTTTTTTTTCTTTCGAAACTTGTTTCTACAGTGTAACAACTCTAATTGGAGTCAAAACTTCCGTCCAACCGAGTAACGAGAAACAAATGCTCTTAAGATCTGAGGTCAAGGGTCAAGCTTCTAATTACTCAAGAAAGCGGTTTGTAACAACTCAAACGCTCAACGAATACAGTTAATTTCCTGTAAACCTTTCATCGCATCATTAAAACTTTTCATCTGTTTCATTATGTTTATTTTTTTCTTTTCTTACATTTGCCAAAAAAATCGGACTGGTTATTACATTTCCATAATTTTTAACGTTAATTACGTAAAATTAGAGAAAATTATCAACATGATTAAAAACGCTGTAGTACATTTTTCGAAACACAGTTAACGAAATACAATAATACTTAATTTTCGGGATGGCAAAGTTGTTTGTTTTTTTTTACTCTTCTCTCTACAAAAATAAAAGAACAGTAAGTGTAAGGTAGACCTTAAATACGCCCTGCAGAGGTTATGTGCAGGTTTAAAATCATGAAAAATAAAGTTGGTCATAAAAATGCAAGTCAGTCCATTAAAGTTGGTATGTCCAAACTTGACATTTTGACTTGGGTTGAGTTTCCATTTGTTGTATTTACATATGATACACAAACTTTTGAAGGACAACAAGAATAAATGGCCAGGAAAAATTTTGCTCGAGTGTTCTTTAATTTTGCTACAAACAAGCCTTGCAAGGTGTGTGGCTGGAACATTCATGTTTGAGAAACTAGTGGGGGTAAAAGGTCATACCAAGAAAAGAAAATTTGTGAAAATGAGGAAAAAGTACCCTCAGTCTGGTATGCCTACACATATGCGCAGGGTTTTATGAGGGTTTTAAGACCTCGCAACACGTTCTTCATTAGTCATCAACATGGGAGGTATTTTATGGGTGACGGTGGAGATTAGGTTGTAACACGTATAAGGCTCTCTCAAATAAAAAGTATGAATAGATAAGCTTACTAACATGGACATCACCGAAGATTGTTATCTGTAGATCAGATAGTTTGTGAACCTCAAGAATGCTTATCCAAATATTTGAATTTCTGTACTGAAGTGAAAACTAAAATTAGGCAGAATTCGAACCCATCATTTCTCTTATAATAAATAGCATCGCGAATCCCAATCCCGCCCAGTCTCAACTTCCACTTCTTCTGGATACAATTATGACCTAACTTGGATAGCGAACTTAGGAATTAATGTAACTCAATGAAATACCACAGCTCGTCGCGATTTCTAAATACCACATGTGGTGAGTTCTCATTTGGTTACCATTTTGAAGAACTTGTTTGTACACGTAGATTATAGGTGTATCGTTACTGATCGTCATGGTTAATATTTAACCTGTTTAACATCAAACATAAGCTTTTGTGGTAGATCACCGCGAAGATGGATTTAGAACCACTATTTTGGTAAATGTCTCATTAGGCCTATTTTTTTTAGTGTTTTAAGTGTTTGATGACTGTTTATTTCACACTATATTTGCATAACGTTACATAAATGCTATGATTCATGATCCGTCACAATCACAGCCGACGCAGGTAGGTCTATAATATTTATTATAAGTATATAATATAGTCAATAATAGACCAGACAGTTTGTTTGTTTGTTCTGTTCTAGAGCAAAAGTACACGCTCTGTCTACCACGAAGAATCAAACCAAGTCTGTAAACCTACTGCTGATTTACTGTGGGACAAACCAGACATTATACTATGGCTTTTGACCTACTATATCATACTGAATTATCCTAATTAGAAATTAATTTGACTTATTTTATTCTAAAAATACATTTTCACTTATTCACCGAGTGTGGCTGAGAACAGCGAAATCTACCACATTATTTGAGAGTTAATTATTTGGTGAGAAAACTATTAACGAACAGACAGTTTAACCAAACGCATATATGTGCTGGAAAGTGTACTAGTGAAATTAATTTATCGAAAAATTAACCTATTAATCTTTGGCGACAGAAATTATATGGCTTATGCTGGTATCCTCTCTGTTCAAATACAGTGTATTTCCAGGAAATGTTGAAATAAACACGTTTAATTGTAGTATGAGATCGACATTGGCAAGTGTATAAGATAGCCAAACAAACAAAACTGACGGACTTTCTTAAAAAAGTGAAATATCAAATAGTCGCAAAGACCCATTCAGACTAATTATATATATATAAGCTATTGGGACTAGAAATCCAACCGAAACTACGTACAAAGCATTGTGAAGTGAGTGATTAGCAGATTTAGGGAGAGATTAAGTAATATTTAAAGGGTGTGAAAGATTTATTTTCAATTGACATTCTATATCATCGTGAAACAATAATCATAACACGATTCTGAGCAGTTTTCGAGCCCGTGTCTTGCCGACTTAAAGTTTGCTCTAAAAAACAGAGTTGCTGTCCTCTGTCAGGCTGCAATAACGTTCGAAGGGACACAGCCATTGACTTGTTATTAAGTATGCTTGAAACAGCTAGCTGGTTATAAGTCGCTATTATATTGATATTTCAATGGTAAGATTATTCTCGTGGCTTTTAAAGGTAGGAGGAGACTGTTGATCAGAAAAGATTACTAACAGCAATAAAAAACAGAAATCCAGATATTAAGCCGATTATCAAAACAGATAAGCTTTCACGTATAGAAAATGGTTTAATCATTGAAGCTTTTCAAAACCGTCCGGGTCTTTTTTTTTAATTTTATCCAATAGATTGATACCAGAATTTGCTCCCACAAAGATCAAATCCAGTTGTAAAACAATTAAAAGTATTAAGGGTTAGTTTAAAAAAAAACATTATTTATCATGACAAGATAGATATTAATGCATTCATGCATAAGACATCTTACCCTGCCAATCGGTATTTTTATTGCTTTTCATCCCAATGTTTTCATTAAGGATAAGATTATTTCATCCACAACTTTCAATAATTTTGGCTCAAGTATCCGGAGATTTGATAACTGATTGAAATTATCCTCCCCTCTCTACATTTTTCTTTAATTAATACAGTTCATCTTCAAAAGAAAGACATCAAGATATGTTACGTACTAGAAGCTAACATTGAGCCAGAGAGACTCGGCTTAAATCAGTTTAAATAATAGTGTGTACGCTTATACAAGCATACTGCCATTCTTTTCCCATCCCACATTTCAGAACTATATCCTCCTGTACATTGCACCTTAAGCAACACACTTCTAGATTAAACTAACATGGTTATACCATTCAAAAATATATATGGAACTTAAAAACCGTAAGAGGTTTGGTGTTATTATATACGTATACAAACATCACACAGAAGTGGTCTTATCACTTTTCACACACCATCACCCGTATATTGTGTTTCAAACGTTGCACCCCTAAATTTAAATGACCTGGTTGAACTCTTCAGAAATATGGAAATGTTAAATATGAAGGATGTGCGAAGGCTTCATATCGTATATCAGTTTCTTAAAAAAACATTTGCTACAAGTTCTCTAGTTACATCAGGATTTTCAACATCAATACAAAACAATACGCGTGTCCCATGCTTGAATTTTATAAGCTTTTTTTTAATTTTGTGAAAAAATAGAAGTTATCCTAGGATGAATTTAATATTAATAAGGGTTAATTTTATATTTATAAAAGAAAAATTTAGTGTTTATATAATAATTTCCTAGCAAACTTATTATTTCGTAATTTCTCCCCCTTAACATTTTGAATTGATTGTTAACACAACAAACTTGTATTATTTTCAACTGAGACACCATACACGCTTTATAATTCAACTTGTACTGTCGGTTTGATAAAGGATAATCAAGAACTATTGTAGATAAAAGATCTCATTCAACGAATAGAATTAGGTTAATATAAGATAATCCAAACTACGGATGTATGATCTACTTCGATATGTAATTTCGGTTTTAAAACAATGACCAAAAACACCGATATCAAATGATCTGGTTAGAAGTTCAGTATTGGTTTAATAATGATGGATTACAAAAACAGTAGCGACACCGGTTCTACATGTATATATATATATATTTGCTTGTTTTAAATTTCATCGAGCCAGACGTGGCCGAATGTGCCCAGCCTGCGAAACCGGAGGTGCATGATTTTGTCCTGTATCTGTCAGTACAATGTCAAGAATAGCCCAAGAGTTGTTGGTGGATGTTGTTGATTAGCTGCCTTCTGTAGAGCTTATCAGTTCAAAATTAGAGATGGCTATGATCAGATGGGCCCTTGTGTAGCCTTTGCGAAATTTTGAAACAAACAAATAAATTAAAAACTCCATGCTTGTTTATGGTTATAACTAAGGATTGTTGAATATCAAGGTTAATAGTCTATGACTGAGATGATGCAAAAGTTTTTGTCATACAAATACGTACTCACAGCCCACACAACTGATATAGCTTCCATTTCCATCGGCGAATATTTCATTTCTGCTTGAGACAGTGTTATGTGTGTCGGTAAGGAGATACAACGTGTTCAGTCGTGTGTTTTAAATTGAAATACTTCAATACTGTATCATTACTAAAGTTCTTTTTAATTGAATTATATGCAATCTCCATTTTTTTTGTGAGTCGTCATAAGAGTCAGTAATGCATGTAAGATTTTAGATGACCATAGAACACTAGTCTAACGTGAAAAGTAATTTGTCGCTACGGCTGCGGAACATGTTTTTCTGCTTCATCGAAACGCAACTTTGACAACTTGCCTATACCTTTGAAAATGTGATTATATAGTATGTATTCTGCATGTTGACTGATAATTATTTGTTGCTTTAACAATTTCGTGTCTTCCAGTGGCTCAGGGTAAGTCTCTGGACTTACGAAACTAAAAATCGGACAAATAAACAATTTTCTGAAACTATTTATTAATTATTTCGTTTTATAACAAAGCAAAGATCCATTCTTTCTTTGAGTGACATAAAATTTAGCACGTGAAGCCTCGTGTTTTGACTCAGTTGTAGTGTCCGTCATTCCTTTAATTATTATGAAAGCTTTAGCTCCATTTTTATAAGTTTGTTTGTTTGTAGTTAAGCACAAAGCTACACAATGGGTTATCTGTGATCTGCCCACCACGGGTATCGAAACCCGGATTCTAGCGTTGTAAGTCCCTGTGCCACTGGGGGCCATTTTTATAAATCTAAGAGTTTCACATCCTCAGTAGGGTCTGTTTGGTATTTGGATATATGTGTGATCATCTGAAATATTAACACAAGTCTATTATGTGTTCCGCATAGTTGAAGTATAGTTTGTTTGATAATGATGTAGAAGCGTTTTTCATGGTCCAATACACTCTCCGCACTGAAGAGATACTCGCTGAAACGTGAACTTCCATCGTCGAGTGCGGTGTAGCAGACGGTTCTACAACGCTCCCCCCCTTTTTTTTTTCTTTTTTTTTTACATTTTTGTTGTGGTAATTACAGTTGCTCTGACTGTGAATGTTTCTTAGCTTCCATTTTCTAGCTGTAACAGAATTCGTAGATCTGTAAAATCGTGCAAAATGGTTATGCTTATCGCAATTATGGAACAATTTCCAATAGTCGGGCAGGATTCGTGTCCATTTTGGTGAGGAAATGGTCCTCCATAGTTGCGATAATTTCTGTTTTTGGTGTTTTTTTCTAGTCTATGTAAATATCGTCCTTGAAATTGCTTTAAGCGTTTTTTGCCTCTTGAATTCACTCCTCGCAGTATATGCTTAGATGTTCTTTCAATAGTGCTTACTTGTGCTTGGGACATCTCTTAAATTCTTACAAAGAATAGCAACTGTTTTTGCATTACGTTTTCTCCCAGAAAGTGTTATTTAATCCTGCATAATCCTGTGTCGTTAAATTCACACACTGCGCAGTCAAATATGGTGGACATCAATGGTCTTGTCGTTCTTCTGCTTACACTCAATTAAAATGTGCTTGTTAATTCTTTGATCGTTGTATCATAAGTGTCAGCTCCATCAGTGCTAAGCATTGAGTCAAATACCATAAACATCGGGCCTAACACAGGATGATAACATGTGTCTCTTACGGCTGTTGTCTCTTAAACTTAAAGTTACTAATTAATTCTGAAACTGTTCAAAATGCTTTTTCAATCTTGTTCCTAAGCAATTGTTGCCTTCATCAAACTTTGGAAGAGCTACCAATGGTACTTATGTTTCCGTTATGTTACTATTTATTCTCTGAAAGAAAGAAATATATTGAACATTTTTCTGTCCATTCTCTTCTCTATTAGCAGTGTTTCTATTATCCGTGCCCGGCATGGCCAGGTGGTTAGGACGCTCGACTCGCAATCTGAGGGTCGCGGGTTCGAATCCCCACCCCACCAAACATGTTCGCTCTTTCAGCCGTAGGGGCTTATAATGTGACAGTCAATCCCACTATTCGTTGGCAAAAGAGCAGACCTAGAGTTGGCGGTGGGTGGTGATGACTAATTGCCTTCCCTCTAGTCTTACACTGCTAAATTAGGGACGGCTAGCACAGATAGTCCTCGTGTAGCTTTGCGCGAAATTCAAAAAACAAACTATTATCCGTTTCAAAGAATGAAATATTATTTTATGTTAAATTGGAGAAGAATTGTTAAATTGGAGGAAGTGGCAGACCTTAAGAGTAAATCAGGTTGAAGTACTTTTGCAAATATCATATATATATATTCAACCACCGAAACATACCCCTATCTTCAAAGCTGAAAGTATTTATGATGTGCATACTACCAACAATGCTATATGCATCAGAAACGTGGGCTACTACTAAAAAAATGGGAAACAAGCTAAATACAACACAATAAGCAATGCAAAGATTAATGTCGGACGTCTTACTAAAAAACAAGATCGAACATACCGTTATAAGAAAAAGAAATGAAGACGTGATTGAGTCTAGGGTTAGGTTTTCAGTGTCGCTGAGCCCGAATCAGACATTTTATTTTGTGTTCATGCCCCCCCCCCTTGTAATCCCGGGACGTCATATTTGAAACTTTACTTCTTCTGTTGCTTACAAGCTAGCTTATTTGTTTGTTGTTAAGCACAAAGCTGCACAATAGTTATTTATGCTATGTCACAGGTATCGAAACCTGGTTTTTTAGTGCTCAGGCTTTCTGCTGAGCCATTACTGGCACACAAGCTAGCGGAACAAAACCTGGCACACGTGTTCAGGTACAACAGGCGAGTGTCCTTACGGACTTTGTTTTTGGTATGGACAATCCTTGAGGTAGCTAAAGAATTAACTGGGGGTAGTGGAGGAACTTGATCAATACATTGGAACCTCATAAGTTTTAACACAGAAATATTAAAAAAGTACAAATTAGATTATAAATTTAGGTGAAAGATTGGGATTAATCCATTTTTGAAGATTATTTTTATTGACGTAATATTATTTACCATTTGTTGTACGAGTTTTTTGTTTTTGTAGTTGTTTTTTTATACTTATAGTAAAGCTACCAAGGCTACATACACACTGCCACCGCTAATTCTTGACTAGAGGAAAGGCAGCCAGTCAACAGCACCTACCAAACACCATTCACGTTAAATGGTTGGCTGTCACTCTTACAATGCACCTACAGCTTAAAGTGCGAAGAATATTTTTTGGTATTGCGCGAATTCAGTTTCGACATCCAAAGCCCTACCACAGAGCCAACGCATTCTTATTATCTCAATTTCGTTTGTGTGCCTAAATATGTATAAAACACCTTCGTACACTGTACATTGATACCTCTGACAAAGCAGATTTAACGAAACATGTTTTATATTAACATTTATGGTGTTTTAGTGGATATTCATCAGAAAGCAGGCGAGTGTCCACCAGTCTCCAAGATATGCCATGGACCGTTGCAGATAAACGATTACTTTATAAATAATAACAAAGATCTATGTTCTTCAGTCATGAACATGAATTTATAAAAAAAAAAAAAATAGTACTTCTGGTTTTAATCCTTGTGTGTGCTATACTGAATACGAGGAATAAGCATAATTTTTTTACATTCTCAGCCTTTTACTTTATATTATATTATAGAAGTAAATAACATTCAGTGTGCACCAAAGTAGTTATTTTAGAACTGTCGGGAAAGTGCGAGAGTGTAACCCTCAGAGCATAATGTTTCTCTTGTAATATCAGTATGACTCACGCTTGGAAGGAGTAGGATGTTTTTTACACGTAAAGCACATCGTTTTCTTTACCCCATTTATTCCACCCCATATAATTTGTGGGTCTTAAATACATCATCTTCATTTGAGCGAAGGAAACAGATGTCAGTGTATTGAGAGAAAGACCCGTTTTGTAATTAATTCTAAAAAAGAAAGAAAGTTATAGAATATATAATTTCACGACGTAATAATGTGTGTATTTGGCTTCCAAGTTGTTTTTTTACATGCTGTATTATATGTAGCTTTTCATCATACAGTGATTTGTATGTTTATCCTGCGCTAAGCCTAATGAATAGACTGCTAACGACACTGTAATGTACAATGTCTTGCCTAATTTTTAGGCTAGGTTAGGAAACAATTGACTAACAGGTGAATATGTTTCACAATATATTTGTTGCTAAATGCAAACTTGCCTAATGCGCCATCTGTACTGTGCAAATAGCAGGAATTCAATTCCGAATTTTAGCGTTATGAAACCTCGAGCTTACTGCTGAGCAACAGGGGGGTTACATTTTAGAAAGATAAAAATGATATGAAAAATATATACAATATCTGAAACAAAGCAAACGTGTTTCGAGTGATTAAATCACGGGATGTAGCTCTTCTTCTAGGTTCGACTAATTTTCGTGACAAAAAAGGCGAAAACCTGTTATGTTTGCGACGAAAAACGCGAAAATATGTGCAAATATTTCATTAAAAAAAAGAAATTAAACATATCTTTAAGTTGGATGGGACTTGCCAACTCGGTGGTAAAAATCTTTACGTATTTGTTAAGAGCAAATGCTTTTTTCATAACACATCTGTATTGTGTACTTCAAAATAAATGTTTACTTTCTAACCAGAATAAACATAATTAATCATTAGGTTTCCGAGTTCCTCACAACACATGGTAAGTAGAGACAAAATGTTTTATCACTTGAAACAATAAAAAAGTGAAAACTAACTTTAGAAACACATTTTGGTTTTAGGACAACTCTTAATTTGGTTTATCCTGAAAAGAAAGTAACATTTTTTGGTTCGTATTAGCAAACCTTCTACCATCCTATCATTATTATTTCTGCTCATTCCACTGTGAGGGCACCGCAGGCGTTTGGTTTTGTTCGAGATACCATGCTTGAGAAATCAGAATCATGTGAAGGGGACTTGTGCATTTTGGATAATATTACACAAGTCCTCTTCGTTGGATACGTGGAGTTTTACTGTATCGTTTCCGCAATATTGTGGGTTAAGCATTACTCGTCATGAAATTTAAGACTACAATTTTTTTATTTTTTTATATGTACACAGAAGTATTCACACAAAAGAAAACATATATAATAAAGCACAAGTTGTTTGTAGAACGATATCAGACAGCCTTTCGTCACAATATTCGATTAAGTAATCTTTCTACTCCTTTTAACGCTCAAGTATAGGTGTGTATAGTGTTTTATCAAATGTGCCAACTTTTATTGATTAATTGTCAAGGTCAAAATCATAAACATATATATATATCACATTTACGTGTGTGCTTGGCGGTAAATTAGAAATTTAATTAAGTCCTCAGAGAACAATAATATTTATATCAACAAATTGACTAACACGGATAAAAGATTAACACAGTATTTAAAGTAACATTCACAAGAGTTATCTCGTCTATAAATCTATAGCCAAATTATTGTCAGCATACAGATGAACTCACAGAAGCATTCAAGAAGTTGCTCACGATAAGCTTTTAATCAGTCTTCTTAAGTTGGATGATATTCTAATATCGATGTGTATGTGTCAAGGCTCATGACATTCTAAATCATCAGTGGGATGAGTGAAGTACAAGTAGCCAAGGTTGTTATGTTGTCACATCCTTTCACTTCTCTTTCTTTTGTTACTTTTATCAAAATGGTAAGATTTCAAATACCAGGTGCATGATTTCATCCGTTTTGCGAGTCGCGTGTAAAGAAAGCATCAAGTATCATGCCGGTGGTGTCCAGTTACCTTACAGGCATGCGCGTAACGCACCAAAAGTGTTGAAGGCAACCGACACTTCACTTATTCGTAACTACGTTTCAAACTCTTCATATTGGCTCACAGCTGATAGTAGAACTAGAACTCTGATCTTTATAAGAACAAATATTGACATGGAGATAGCATTAATGCTTAATCATTCTTTCTATCAGTTTGTCTATCTATTTATGCAAGCCCCGATTAACAGTTACTCCGAATCTTAATAACGATTTAAAACTTATGGAAAAGTATCAAAGCTTTCGTTTAAATCTGAATTACTAGATTATAATTAGATTGAAATACGAGTAAGAAGTGACAAATCTTAATTGTCCCAGGGTCGTTACTTATATGACATAATACACCACAAAGTTGAGGCAGAGACTTCATGGATAATTAATCTTTTCAACAGATTATGAATGGTAAGACATATTGTAAAAGTTTCCCGCACTTGATGACCTTCAGATTCGTCTTTTGAGATAAAGTTCATATAAATGTCTTATGGGTTATGATTAGAGTGGGTTGTAAAATGAAAGATCAAAGTAAGCCATAAGGAAAGGAGAAGCTGTCACAAGGAAAGTATTGAATTACGTAAGATTCGGAGCAACATATAAATCATAAATACAGATTACAGATGTTGATAAATGGGCAAATTTTCTCGAATATTTATTTTTAATCATGCGCATGTTATTTCACACTAGCGTTTCTATAACTGCAGGTCTTTGTATCTGTTCGATGAATTTTAAGTCATTCCCAGAATCCCGTCAAACTGATGTAACACTGAGAATTCGTTTCCAAATCAATAAACAACAACACTCTTTTATACAGATAACTAACGGAATTTCGAACATAATAAACTAGAAATTTCTTATCGGGTACATAGGCGTCTAACATATAGGACAGAAGGGGCACCTGCCTCCCCCACTTTTTCAGTTATTGTACATACACTGTTATTAACAACTGTGTTAGATTGACTTTGTTTTTTTGTTGTTCTTTTTTTCTTCCCTCTTTCCAACAAAGTTAGGCGGTCATGCCAGGCACCTCACAATAACACGTGTTCAACTGTAACTCAGCGTTCAAAGTACATTCAAAATGTTATTTGACGTCACGTCACAAGACTTAATTACATGGTTTTAAATGAAACTGGTAAGTTTTACAGAACAAAGAAAAAAAGAACCAGTAGTAACACCAACGGACTTGCCGCAATTTAATGCCCTTTCTCCCACTAATTTATTTTGTGGTTGTCTCCGTTTTTTTCAGTAACAGGTTGCTGCAAGAGTTGTCTACAGTTTTGTCTAAATTTTCCAGAAAATCTTGATGTATAAATCATTTAAGAGCTCATATCAGGAAAGATCACGCGATGAAGTACGACGTGCATCAAGTTTGTAAAACCATAGATATAAAACAAGTAATAAAGCAAATAAATCTGTGTTACAAAGCAGAAAAAAAATCATAGCATGTGATTATCGTTATGATTTGTACTGTGAGCTAAAAACATTAAATTATCTAATTTTTGAATGCTACAGTTTTGTTAAACAGCAAGTTTTCGGTTTTTCACCAGGAAACTAACAGGTAGTCTGCGTGTTCGTTATTTCACTGCTGACCACAAGTGACTCAGCGGGAAGTCTGAAAACTACAAAGCTAAAAACCATGTTTCGATACCCGTTGTAGGCACAGCATAGATAGTTCATTGTGTAGCTTTGTGTTTAACAACAAAGAAAGAAGAAAAACATTTCACTGGATCCCTCAGTATAGTTTCGGTTAAGGAGCTAAGATCGTGTAACTTAGAGGACGCAAAACTGGATCATAGATGTTTAAAAATTAGAGAAGTTACTAATGTATTTTGTATAACCAGAAACTCCAAATAAAGAAAAGTACGATCTTCATACCTTATAAACAGTGTATTTTAAAGTTCTTAAGCCTTGTTAAATTTATTATTATAATATCGCATACACGTTTATAATTACCTTACACATATCTAGTATTCTATTATTTTCCTTTATAACTATTTAGTATTTGTTTTGTTTTCAATCTGAACAGCATTATATGGGCTAAGTAACCAGGTTATAGACCCGAAGGTTTAGAAATGGCCACCCTTAATTTAAAACTGCTGGCCGGGGTGAGGCCAATCAGTGACCAGTACCCGGGTGAAAGTGCAATGAGTGTCCAACGACTTGAGCATCAGACTTTTCGATACACAGCGCGGCACGCTGAAATAACTTTAAAATGAATATAATTTAATTACGGATATTTTTCCATTAAAATCTGTAAGGAAAAACTTAAAGCCAATGTGTTTGAAGTTTAATTCGACACACTTTGTATCATTGTGCTATGTATTATATATATATAACTTCTATGTAAGCATAACTTTGTTCTTTAAATTCTTAGCACGTTGCAGTGTTTTAAAATTTTAATGTAGTTTTAATTAATTTATTTTTTGTCTATAGTGATATATGTCGATTAATAACAATAGTTTATGATAAAAGACCTATCATCTTTCCAGCATAAATCTTTGCGTACAAACCAGGATATGGCCCCTCCTAATTTAGTAGGCTCAAGTTAACACTAAATCATTCGATAAATTCTAGCCATATCTAACGCTGCCAGTAAAAAACGTGTTTTTCTGGTATGTGAGTGTACAGCAAAATAAATGAAAAATAAACAATTTATTTTGAAAACGTCTCTGTTAATTTTTAATGGCACGTGTTTCATCATTAATTGTATTCAAACATCCAACGTTTATTTACTTCCTGTGCCATCCAAGTTTAAACCAGTAATTATGTTGCCGGACTGTGGTCTGTGGGTCCAATTTACTTCCCGTTTCCGTCACATACACACACACACACACAAAATCCCGCTCTACACTAATGAGTTAAATACGAGTAGCCAGAGAGCTGGCGGTGAGTGCTGTTGACTACCAGCCTTCCCTCTATCAATTAAAAAATTAGAGACGGCAAGTGCAGGTGGTCCTTGAGTAATCAATAAAACTTCTTGCAAAATAACTAACAAAAGACAAGGAAAAGAATCTTGATGGTATATAGAAAACGTTTTCGACTTTCGTTCTCTGTCAGTCATTAATTTTAAGACTCCCTCTGTTCTCTACTAGTTAGTACTTTACAAGCTTTCACCAAATTATGTTTTCCGCCAATAACCACTTCACAAACGTTTTAAACTGCTGTTTTCGGTGGTCAAAACGTTTTCTCAAACCACCATTGTTTTTTTACACCAATCAACAATACACATGCTTACTCGAACTCCAGTTTACCGTGGTTTAAAATAACATGAATCTGATATTATAGAGCAAATAATGCTTTACTTTCATTGGTCCCTTTAGACATATTACTACGATATAGATATTGGGTTATGTTGATGAAATAAACTTGTTTCTTCTAAGGTTGTTGATTTTAATTCCTCAAGTGCTGGAGATGTTACACAGAAAAACTGGGCAACAGCTTTAAAAAAAACACACTAGCTTTGATAATCTCAACAACAAACTCAGCTTGTGAAATAGAAGGAATGGGGGTGACCGGGTTATCTTGAGGGTATAAACAAAGCCAGGTGGTTTGTATGTTTTGTTTTTAAAAAAATAACGACAGCACAGTCCTCGCATACAGTGCAAGTTGTTTTTATTTTATTTTATCCAGTACTAATGAGAATCAAATCAGTAGAAAAAACATCTCTTAATCAATATTTGTAATCTGAAATTGTACAAAATATGGACCAAATAATACCGCATACCCGGCATAACGTATTGGTTAGCATGCCAAAGGGCCAAGATTAGCGCTTCCGATATGCTTCTGAACACGTACTGCATTTTTAGCTGAGGGCATGGTCAAAATGTGGAAGATAGAATCCGACTCTTGGTTGATGAGTAACCGTGTAGGCGACGAGGTTTTTGGCTTGTTGTTCTTCGTCTGGTCAGCATTCTAAATTAAGGACGGTTGTGCATAAACTTGGGTTTTCCGACAGGGTCGCTTAGCTTATGGGTCGAATAAGATTTCGTTCAGGTTACAGATTTAGTCATTGAAAGATGTGACATTCTTAACGGTTTCAAATAGTATATGATATTCTAAGATCAATAGAATTAAAATGTTTTGATAACAAAGTATCATTCACAATTTATAAATAGCGTTGATGATACGTGAAAATAATGCATCATAATGTAAAATCAACGGGAAGTGGTTAATATATATATTTTTAGCACCAGTGTTTTGAATTCTTTTTCAGAAAGGTCTATTTTATTTATTTATTCATGGTGGTGGTGGTGGTGTTTTTAATTGAAAGCCTTCGTTCCCTTTACCGGCTAACTGTATCCTAAACAATGCTAGTAGGTTACTATATGAAGTAATATTGAAGGGTAGTAACATTTAATTATTTCATGTAACAACAAATAATTATTATTGTAGTACACAGCGTTCGTCTGAGACTCCACTATACAAGCCATAAGCTTTCAATAAATGAACGTTTTATCACGGTAGCGAGTCCACTTATATAGCTTCTAATAATATAACCCACATTATACTTATCAACTACCAATATTAAAAATACTGTGATGACAGGTTAGTCTTGAGTATTACGCAAAGTGAACATACGATGTTTTATTTCATTTTGGTTGCGTAATCATATTTTATACTGTACAATTTGCATTTTCAGCTAACTTTCACTTTTAAGTTACATTTTGAACGCCGAAAGCTAGCGAAACATTGTAAACCAGTTAATAGGCCTAATATTTACGTTTAAGAAAACTATATAATGCACCTTTGCTTCTATTAGAGCCATTTGTGGCTAGTGGTTAGCGTGGCCGGACTACAAACCTCAAGGTACACGATTCCCATCTCGTTATTACAAAAACACGCTCCTCACTTTGGGATCATGATGCGCTATACGAGTGTTGTTGAAACTCCACATTTCGAACAGGGGTTAAAATTCACAAAGAGTTGAGATGGGCTGTCTTTCCCTCTAGACATAAAGTAAGAATTTAGAAACAAAAAGATACAGATCGTTATATTCAGTTACATCCAACATGCTGCAGAATACAATGTTAAAAAGAGTTCCTACGTGTCTGTTTATGATCAAGATCCTTTGTATCACTTATTACAATTGTATGCCAAATGAACTGCCAGACTATGCTCAGTAGTTTGTTAGCGTGATGGACTGTAGACCTGAGGTGCGTTATAAGAGTGACGGTCTAAACCCAATATTCGGTCTGACAGGATGGTGTCGTTTAGCTGCCTTCCCTCTAGCACAGCGGTGTGTCTGCGGAATTATAAGGCTAGAAACCGGGTTTCGATACCCGTGGTGGGCAGAGTACAGATAGCCCTTTGTGCTTAATACAAACAACAACATAGCCCACTAGCCTATCACTTCAAAATTAGGGACAGAATAGCCCTCGAATAGCTTTGCACGAAATTAAACAACATAAACAAACAATGTTAGACGTTGACTGTATTCGGTTAAAGTCATCCAGCACAACCCAACAACTTTCTTTTGCGCTAAATATCCGGTTGTGATCATCCAGCACAACAGATCAGTTACTCAGTTCGACTCAATCTGCCAACATCGAGAACCCGGCTGTGTCAATGCATTTCACTCTTTAACCTTTTTTTTTTTTGAAATCTGAGCTTTCTTTACAACAAAATTGTAACCCAGATTTTTTTTTTGAGTACAAATATAATACTACACCTGGGAAATTCTTCACCGTTGACTTTGCTTATAATGTGAAAATGGTGCTTAGTTTACGAAGATCTAATCTTTTTAATGATTTGCTATCGCATGCACAGTTTCTAAGAGTTATTTTAATGCCCTATAAATTATGATACACCATTATCGATAGGAAATTACTAGATTAACATAGCAGCACTTTAGGTACTTGTTTGGTAGCTTTCATTAGTAATATAACTAAACTAGCTGACGTACCCGTCCAACGCACGGGAAAGACATAGGCGAGAGGAGGGGGGGGGGTGACAGATCCGAACGTCAACCTCTCCTACGTTAGTCTCCTGGGATCCTGAAGAGTCCCTGCCAAGTTTGGTGACAATCAGTCAAACGGTTCGCTAGTTATTAGTAAAGACATAAACACAAATACTTTTTTCAAATAATGATTTAGACATGTAATAGGAATACATGGTATTTAATTAAATATGGAAACACAAAAAACATTCAGATGGACTGCGCATATAAATGTCATAAAGATATGAAACGGTCAAAAGGCGAACCATGTCACAAAAATGAAACGTATCGCGACCTCCACGTTCTTGTTTTGACCTTATCATCTTCCTGTTCTCAAGAGCCCATTAAGGAGAGAAAGCTACTTTCAGCTGTTTTATGGCCTTAAAAAACGAATAGTTAGCCTTTGTTGTTTAAATTAACTTCTTGCAAATGTTAACAACTAAAGCGTGGTGAAGGAAACTCGTAATTCAAACAAAACAAAAAAGTGACCCATAGAACCTGTTTTAGCCACTTTATCCGTTGTATACATCATTTTATTGTAGAGAAGTTAATTAGAAAGCGCGTAGTAGGAAGTTGGAAAGATGTATGTGTGTATTTATATATGCCGTACGTATTATAAAGCTACAGCAGTGGAGTCAACAATGTGACGTAATTTATTAAGAAATATGGGCCGTTAGCAATGGGATAAACCTCCTTAAATTTATTACAACGATTAAGAAATACATACGTTTGAATAATTGTAATTTCACAATAGGGTTATCAATCAAGCTTAATATCTCAAAGTTTAGAACCGACAAACTGGAAATCTCTATAATATGCTTCAAACTAAAGATAATTTAAATGAGTGGGAAAATGTGTGACTACTAATAACTATTGTTTTTAGCTTCATTTAATGTGTTAAAAGATCTTTGGAAACAAGTAACACTCGACATGTTCACGTGTAACATAAATAACCAAGTGACTTGTGCCACAAAACTTGACTTTTTTGTTGCTTCATTTAATCTGTTAAAAGATCTTTGGAAACAAGTAAAATTCGACATGTTCACGTGTAACTGATATAAACAAGTGACTTTTGCCACAGAAATAGACTTTTTTTAGGCTGTGTGACGGGTAAGTTGAGTAGTTGATTATGTGATCCTACAACATTTTATCTCTAATACTGAGCACACTCACTTGTGATGCGAGCTTTAGACATTTAGACTCAAAGTATTCCGCTTCCCAATGCCGCAGGTATCTCACCTACGTAATTTCGTGAATCGACTCCATTCTTTGAGGCATTACACGGATTACATCACTAAATTATCTTCTAGAACTACTTTTTCTCTATCAGCTTAAGGAGAGTCAGCACTGCCTTCAAATAATGTTGTTGTTTATTAAGAAAGTATCATGCTCGATGAAGGGCAGTGACTTTCTCGTAATTCTATCACTGAAGTTCTTAAATTACAATATTTTTTATGAAAACAAAGCTGCATTTTAGAAAGACTTTCCTTCTGTTTCTTAAACTAACAAAAACTACAGCAAACTCTACACAAGTCTAAAAAATAATGCAAAAATAATTTGATGGATGTGCAAGCTGGAGCTCTTGATGGATGTGCAAGTTGGAGCTCCTGGTGGATATGCACAATACTTTCAACCACGATTTGAAAGGGGAAGTATCAGCCTTTGCTCTTTTATCTATGATTTACGCACAAACAAACCACTTAAATGCCTTATTTATTTCGAGAAGCTTCTCTACACCTGTGATTGTATATAGATTAAAATCCAAATAAAGGAACAGTATTCCACAGACGTATGGCTAAGTGTGGAAAATCCATAGTATATGTGAGTGATACTTGTGACAAGTATCACAATTTAAAACTACACTGCTTTCAAACACTTAAACCACTGGACCCGCCCCTTTCACCACCCCCCCCCCCCCGTGCCTCAATGATGAGTCAGTAACCTTACAACGCTAAAAATCGTGTTTCGATACCTGTGGTTGGCACAGCACAGATAACCCTTGCGCTTAACAACAACCAACCAATGCATCTACCACTCTCACACTTAACCCCCACCTACATATACATATCTACACCCACATACATCACCCCATATTTTCTGCAGATATGATTTTACAGTAAATATTTCACCACTAAGAAATAAATCGTTACAAACTGCACTCTTAAACCTACGTTCATTAAAAGGTATAGACAGAAAACCATGCAAATAAAGAAGAAAAAACGCGGGAACATGTATAAAACAAATAACATCAAAATTTATGTTACAGCATGTGGTATTATAAAGCGTATCTTGATTTTATTTTACATCTGTATTTGCAGAAGTTAGGCCCACGTATTCAGCAAATGTGGATACTCAAACTATCTGTAGGGTTCACGAATAAAGGTTAAATGTAGTAGATAGTTAAGATGCACTTTATAATTCAGATGTTCTAACCTGTAACTTGGTATTATTTGTTTTGTTTAGTGCTTTATGCTGCGTGTTTTTTGTTTTTCTTCTCATGTCCTTGTGCTTATAATACATCACTAATGGTTAGCGTGCTCGGACTGCGAGTTTGAGGGTTTATGGTTCGCGGCCTGATGCCAATAAAACTCGCTCCGCACTTTTGGGTCGAAGGTGCGTTAAAATAATGTTAGTTAAATTCCATTATTCGGTCAAATAAGATCGGCGCAAGAGATGAGTGTCGGGGCTGTTGACTAACTGCCTTCCCTTTAGTCTACGAGTTCAAAATTAGAGATAGCTCTTTGAGTAGCTTTGTACAAAAATTCAAAAGAACTTCGATGTAAACAGAAATGCATGTATGCAAGTTTTCAAAACAAAAATCCTCTATATTTCTTTAAAGAATTACTTCATTTGTATATTCAAGAATTACGATTGTCACGGTTCGACACCATGGTGTTTCTGTCTACAATTAATGATACGATACTTTTACAGCACATAATATGGTTCATGCTAACGCTTACAGTACATACTACGACACATAATTCACGTTCTTTGATAAGTTAATTAATATAGACTTCAACAACTGGCAACTAAGCGTTCGAGTCACTAGAAACAAACACATTCGTGAACAGAACAACGTTTAATTTACAAATAAACGATGCAGCACAAACACTTTGTCATAATAATTAAAACACCAGCAAAGCCAAAACACTTAATACGGCACCTATAACTTTTGTACGTGCACAGCTTACAAATACACGTATGTAAAATTTAACCGTTCAATCATTTATAAAGGTTCGTTCTTGCAACCGGACTAATTCAACATAAAATTATAAATCACGCGTGAACACATAGAAACATAGTTTTAAAAATGACGCCATTTCTCTTAATAGTTTTGCAAATATTTTTTCTCTAGCAAGAGAAACACTTTTTAGAAAAATAAACAAAAGTTTTTGTTGTTGTTGTTGGCACTCTTTTTTTTCCGATTAATAGACTTGTTAATGAACTGAAAGTGCCCTCTCTGGGTAAAAGAGTGAGTAAAACTGTCGCAAGGTTAGACCTTGTAACATTTTTCACTTTTAACGTGAACTAAAAGTCTTGCATCTTGAACACTATACAGACTAGTTCATAGAACAGTTTTATTTCCGAGGACTTTGAACTTTTCTTTATTAATCACGTTCGTAGAAAGCCCATCTGTGATAATGGTGTTGGTTTTTGTTGTTTTCTTTGCGGGTTTTCTGTTTTTTATGGTTCTGGGGTCGCTTAGGGCATTTTCCCGTTAAAAAGTTGTATTGGCCAAACCTACACTCGGGGATATGGCACTTGCGGGCTCGAACACACCTATAACACAGTAAAAAGAACAAATAAAATATGAAAAAAGTAGGGGGGTCTAAAGTTTCCTTTTATTACGACAACCTATCTGTTTTTTGGTTTTGTCCTTCTGCTGATAAAAAATAAAATAAATTTAGACAAGTAAAATGATATCCACAAGGTGCACGAGATAAAGACGTCAGAATTTCTAGGTACAAAATTCATTTCATTCATAGATTATTTTTGATGTGGTAATGACGAAATAAGCGCCGCTGTGAAATATTCAATATGTTAAAATTACATTTTCTTTGCTAAAATTCGTTAAACTATCCCTAACACTATGCCTTTTTAAGTGAGAATGGCTCTCTAAAGCTTACACATCTAACACAGTAAACACCAGAAAACTCTACGAAAGATGTTAACCATCGTTATATCCAGTTCCAACTATCCTCGTTTTATAAAATATGGTTGTTCAAAATATTTTTGCTTTATTACTCACATATCTAAAAGAGGTTTCAGCTGACCATAGAAGACATTTGTATTAAAAACCTAAATATAATTACCTGATTTCAATGTCTGACAATGGGCGACGACCTCTTTTTATCCTAAGACACGGTTTATGGCGGTCAAAACAGTCACAGCTGCACCTTCCATCCGGATATTCTCTTCTATAAAATGGCAAAGGGCATTCTCGACACCTAGTGGTGAAAAAACTAAGCATGTATTTCAAACATACTGCTAGATCGTTTCGTTTCTTTCTTTATTTTTAAGTCGAAAGCTGCACAATGAGCTATTTATGCTGTATCCACCACGGGTATCAAAACCTGATTTTTAATGCGGGAAGGGGGACTAAATTGCTATAAGTTGTTGGACTATACAATTTTTAAGACCTCTTTTGGAATTAAAGTCTTACGTAAACAACTAAACTTATCATTGATATCAATGTAGAACGTTAAAAAGACAAATTAGATGCTATGTTGGAAAACTTTCAGAATCAATATTCCAACCTTTTACTTCTTTGGATACGACTCTCTATAAAGAATAAAGACTCGAGAATCACTGATTAAAAGGATCAAAACAGTTTAAAACTTCAAACTGATTAAATTACCACTTCTCGTTGAATTTTATATTTCTTCTTTGGCCACACGAGAATATAAAGAGAAACATTTCCAAAGTAAGATTTGACTGTTAGAATTGGACAATTGTAACCACTTTTTTAAATTTTTAATGGAGTGTTTACTTTATTTAAGGATGTAACCCATCTAGAATGACCCTTAAACCTAAAGTTGAAAAAAGAGTGACCTTGTGTCTGAAACTAAACTTAAAACTCACTACTTGCCTAACATCCTATATTTCAATCCAGAGCGTTTCGCCCTTGGTCTTCGGCGTCAAACCTAGAAATTGAACCTAAATTTCAAGCTAGTGCTTCATTCATTTATTCTAACGACATTTTTTATTTGAGTCAGTCTTCTGTGTTTTACAACATTCCAAAGTTTAATAACACAACATTTCTTTATGGCATCAAAGCAGCTTCTGTTACTAAGGCATTTTACATTAGAAGTACATAATCTGTTTCAGCAGATCTGATGAAGGCTGGGATACATTATAGCCATGCTGCTCATGACAGAGATATACATATGTACATATCATAATTATATTTTTTGTGACGAGGAAACTTGAAACATTTTACAACACCATAAAAACAGAAGTAGTGGAAATAAAAACAGATAAAAAAAGGTCATCATGTTACATACGAAACTACATTTATCGCGAACAAAAATGTTAGTCGCATAAAATAAGCTGAATGCTCGACATGCGTCAGCGGGTGGTAATATCGAGAAAGCACACTGAAACGTGATTTACGCAAGTCTCAAGATCAGTTTATCAAGTAGAGCATCTGAGGGTATGACTGGAATTTTTGCATGGTGTGTTTGAATTATATACAAATTAATAATCCATTCGACTTTTTTTTTTTTAACTGCACTAAGCACATCTAAAAAGACCCACATTTAAACTGTGTGTGCGTGTGTCTATATATATATATATATATATTATTGGTAAGAAAAATTTTCTTACAATACCGCTTTATTACCCCTATTATAAACACATGTAAATACCGCTTTATTACCCTTATTATAAACACATGTAAACGTAATCAAGTAACAAAGATTCTGTTCCAGTTAATTTATGTTAACAAACTAAAAGTTGGAAAAGCAAGAAACCAATGACTTGAATTTTGTAGGAACGTCTCAGAAATGTTGATACGACAGTGTATTCCTGTAAGTTCCCTCTCAGCCAATTGTCATGCATGGCGTATTATACATTTGGTAGCAACCCAAACCTTTTAATCCATATATTCACCTATCTAAGATATACGGGAGATTTTGAGCAAAGTTCACTGAAAAATCATCAACAATGCAAGGGTAGCCACCCATCCATATTCAGAATGATGAACATGTAATGGATCTTTGAATTATACAAGATTCTGAGGATACAACACGTAGTTTTAGCTCAAAAGTGAATCATTCTTCGACAGAAAATAATAATAATAATAAACAACTTAATTTTCGATTGCTTACTTTGATTCCTTCTGAGTAGGTGGACGTCGTAAAGGATTGTCAAGTTCAGAATCCCATTCTGTGCCAGAACTTATTGCTTTCATCTTATCCAAATCCGGAAGTTGTTTCAGGTCCTCTGGTGCACGTGGCTGATTATCGATGGGTCGACATTCGCATTCCGTGTGATTGATAAAGAGCAGTTTTTCAACGGTGTTACTTAGACCAACATACGTGCCTTGCTTTCCAACTTGGAGAAGCTGTACGTACGTAACGAGCACACATTATACATCTACTACATGTTTATTAGCAAGTTTTATGTACAAATAAAAATAATATTAAAAGGTAAATTTTGTTATAGCAACGCAACGTCCTCTGCTCTAGTATAGTGAAAATCTTTCAGACGTAGCAATGAATTTTTAGGCCCAGCAAACTTAAAGACGAAAAATCATAAGCACTAGCCGCGACACGCAAAACATTTGCGATAGTTTTCAAGCCCTTCGTTTGAATTTTCCTTATTCTATCATTTTCACGCACGCCATTTAAGGTACGCTTTCTTGCAGGCATCGTGTATTCGATCGATAAATCATGGTCTTCTTGAAAATACTTTACTCGGTAAGACAAACAAACTCGCGTAGATGCAACTTTATTTAATAAAATTACATGTAAAGTAAACAATGAAGTAATGGTATGTATAATAATGTAGGAGTATGAAATAGTATTAAGCGTTCAGTGTATGACACAGTTTTACGAGTTGAAACAAAGAAACTTACAAAAACCAAAAATAAAACCCGCCGTAGTAACGAAAAAAGTGGCTAAAAGAAGCTTATAACAAAATTATTGTAAAGTAAAATAAATACCAAATTGCAATGAAGGCAAACTTAGCTTAATACGCAGAAGCGTCTGAAAGCGTGTTCACAAAGTGATAAGCTTATGGTTTTGAATGAACTGCGCACACCTAAATAAGTTGATAAAGCCCATAACAATTGTATTTAGTGTAATGCTAATTTTTTTTTGGAAATTACACGCGGGTTAAATGTTGTTTGTGTGAAATACCTTGCAAATAAAAAAAACTCAAGTTGAAAGCGAAGCTAGTCATCAGTGATGACAACAACATTGTGCCATCGTGTAGCATACTCGTTGCATTAAAAATTTACTATGAAGATCTGAAAACATTTAGGTCATAAAAAATGAACACTTCCGAGAATCAGAATAATAATCTTATATTAAACTAACTTTTATACTCATTACCATCATTTAAATACAGAAATAAAACAAAATCTTGGTTTATATCTCTGTTTAAGAGCGATATCTGT
>NW_013666664.1:175842-209857 GCF_000517525.1 Limulus polyphemus | reverse complement strand
AAAAAAAAAAATCCTTACGCGATAGGAAAATAATGAATATTATTTTCGAGATCTTCGTAGCTGAATTATGGAAAAACCGTTATTAAAACCAAAACAACTTTTATGAAGTTTTAAATTCGCAGGCCTGTGTAATCTTAATACTAATGGTCGCGACATAGCTTTGGCTATTTCTTTTTCTGAAACTCGTGTAAATATTAGTATTTACTCTAGAAATATTTTAAATTTGACGGTTTACCCTCCTCAAGTAATTTTGTTCTACTTAAAACGAAACGCGCTATTTCAGAACTAAAAATATTTACTTTGATCTGTTCGCATTCTTCATGGCCCGGCATGGCCAGGTCGTTAGGGCGCTCGACTCGCAATCTGAGGGTCGCGGGTTCGAATCCCCGTGACACCAAACATGCTCGCTCTTTCAGCCGTGGGGTCGTTATAATGTTGCGGTCAATCCCACTATTCGTTGGCAAAAGAGTAGCCCAAGAGTTGGCGGTGGGTGGTGATGACTAATTGCCTTCCATCTAGTCCTACACTGCTAAATTAGGGACGGCTAGAGCAGATAGTCCTCGTGTAGCTTTGCGCGAAATTCAAAGCAAACAAACATTCTTCATATTTTCGAAATAATGTACAGCTTTTAGATGAAGGAAAAAGAAGAAAATTTAATGAATATTTATATTATGATATCATCAAATTATACAGATTGTTAATAATAAATATAAAACTGTCTTAGATAATTTTCCATTGATAATTATTAAGTTACTTAATACTATCCAAGATATTTGTAAAACTGTTTTGCAAATTAGGTGACGCTAGTTTTTCAAGGTCATCTGATATTATAAAATACATTGGTATGCTTAATGCACTGGTACAACTTTTGTCTACGTGATAGAACAGTTAGCTCATGACGTTAGCAACGACATTGCTCGTTATCTTTAAGAGCATCAACGTAGGTAATTAAACAAATTCTATCGTTATGCAGGGAACTGGATAAAGAAAGACCAACTTCTAGACAATTGTGTAATTTACCACCATTTGTCTGACTTGCATATTTTGGTGCATATAATTATAGATGGTGGTTGGGTGTTGTCATCGAACTATACTGGATGGTACTATATTGTGATATAATTATGGGTGGTGGTTGTATTACATATTGTTAGACATCGAACTACACTATTGCAATTCTCTCTTATACTTTAATAACATTCCACTAACGCCAGGATTATTAGAAACATGGTTTCTAAAGGGTAACAACCATATCCACAATTGACTACGAACAGTTGACGTCTGGTTGGACATTGTGAGCTGTCCCCAATGGCTCAATGGCAAGTCTGCAGTCTTACAACGGTAAATAGCAGATTTTGATACGCGTGGTGGGTAGAGCGAATATAGCCCATTGTGTAGCTTTGTGAACAACAACCAAAACAAACAAACTGTGAGCTTGAGCACCAGAGTTTCAACCTTTAGTGTTTTTTTTTTTCTAATAGAATTTAACCTGTGTTTTGTTAAATAACTGGAGAGACGGGATATCCTCAACGCTGTTTGGGTGCTACTACCACTGTTATTCTTGTGTATAAACATTTTTATCTTTTTTTATATTTTTATACGTGATATATGTTTTTATTAATATTGTTTGATGCGTGAATTTGTTACAAAATTATATATAAATATTTACCAACATAATGAGTTACCAAAATATCCGTAATCTAATCGCGTGTTTATTCCGAACTTGTACAAGGTTTTCATGTTTTCTCAAAATGTTTGCTTTCGCGAGGTAACTTCGTAAATGATGGAAAACTTATGCACGGGAAAGTGCAAATATTAAATTAATCGTCAGTAAAGACGTTTGGTTATTGACTTATCTAATATCATAATAGTCAGTTATTTCTTTCAGTTGATTACCTTGTTTCTTTAGTTAAATATTTATTTTACACTAGAGTAAAATAATGACAAAACGGACTGATTACAGTAGTAAAACTTCATGGCTACAACATATTTTGTTGGGCTTTATACTTTTTTATATACAAGTACTTTCTGATCCCTGTCGTTACTTAACTAGGGTTAATTTCTAAGCAGCAAAAGATAATATACAAGAAATGGCTGGAACTGTTAAGTCTACATTTAAATTTTATTGAAATAGCCTAACCAAAGAGTGATAATTATTCACGACGATCAAGAGTGTAATAATCTTGAGCACTAATTACGAAGAAATAATGTTACGCTTTCTCTTTCTAGCCACTGTTAACGTTGTCATGGAGATAAACATCAGTGTGGGTATTCTGTAAAGTCAGGATTACAGTCTGTGTCGCCCTAAAAACATAATTACCAGACGTCCTCGCAATTATGTCACAATCTATTCTCGTCAACAGCGAACAAAAATACATATAGAACCCAAGGTGAACCTCACAGTACGGTAGATAAAAAGTTTTATCTTTGTTTCCTGTTTAAATAGGTTGTAATTTTTAAGAATACGACTGATGTCACTTTGACACCCTTGGGCATTTCTTGTATATCTTTGCATCGACACCTCCAGAAATTTACAGCAAGTAATAACCACATAAACCTAGGTGATTCTATCGTCTCGTCGTATAACTACTAGCAGAAGCAGTTCTTTAACTATAACGATTTATCTGACGAGATTATAGAATCACTAGGGTTTTAAGATCAGGCGTTCTTCGTTTATATGAAGTACAATCACTACAACGTGATATGTTGGAAAGACCAGGGGCGTGCTAGATTCAACTGTCCAGCACAATGTTGTTTTCAAATAAATAAATTAATTAATCGAAAAATATAATTAATGTGCTTGAAACACATTCGCATAAAGTTAATTACCCCTTCTTCAATATTTGAAAAAAATCTGTGCAGTCTAAACAACTGCGTTGAGGAAAAATATTTTGAGCAACAACTTCATTGCCATCTTGATGAGCCGTGTAACAAGTTAGTAAAGTCACGTGTTCCTCGTTTCTGTTAAATTCCGTGTAACAAATTACAAGACCGTATGTCACACGTTATTGTGGGGGCCGTGTAAACGGATCAGCATGACCATGTTTTCCACTGTTTTGAGAAGCTCCATGTTATTCCTATAATAATTCATGAAGGTCAGGACTACACAGGATTGTCTGGGAAGGGGTATTTGTGTTTCATTTACTGACGGTTTTCAATATTATAAGGTTGGAAATCTAAAAGCAGTCATATATTTGGCTTAATGTTGACGTTTTTGTTTGGAAAGTCCGTGATCGTTGTGACTAATTCTCTGTATTGTATGTAGCACGTGGAAACCTTTTTGTTTGATAGGATGAATTTCTTCCTTCGAGTGAGTGCAACGACCCTAATTTTGGAATTTTGCCAGCTGGCGGATTTGGAAATATATTTCTATGACAGGTGTGAAGAAGAGTGGAGTGTTGAACACCAATTAGTCTTGACCTCTTGACCTTTTCTTATCTTGTTGTTAAATAAATTTACCTTGATAATGTTTCAGCATTAGCCTTCCTTTGGGCGTTCATTTTACTTGTAAAACCAGCAGTTTTAACACAATGTGTTTGTTTAAATAATTTTAGAAAAACCTTTGTCTGCAGTACAATATCTTCCAGCCACAAATTTCTTCTGATTAACACCAACAAAATCAAATGAAATGTCTTGTTATTGCAAGTCTTGTATTTTGATTTTAATTGTAGAATAAGCAGATCCAAAAAACGTTTTAGTTCTAATGCTGCCACAGTAGCACAATACATTGGAATTATAACAGACCTGTATGCCTATTTCAGTGAGATATTTATTTATCCATCGTCAGGATAATTAATTACTTTTATTAAGCAAATAACCCTGACACGGCCTGGTAGTTAGGGCGCTCGCTTCGCAATCTGCGGTTCACTGGTTCGAATCCCGTTATCCTTCAACTGCGTATGTATTATGTGACGGTTAATACCACTATTTCTTGATAAAGAGTAGGCTAAGAGTTGATGGTGGGTGGTGTTAACCAGTTGTCTTCCCTCTAGTTCATCACTTTTAAATTAGGGATGGTTAGCGCAGGTAGCCTTCGAGTAACTTTGTGCAAAATCCAACAAGCAAACAAACAAAATTATTAAACAATCCATTGAGTAAACATGATTATGTGATAAACGTTGTGCTGTTGTAAAATGAAGCAAGAACATTTGTAGGAAATTAATCGAGCGTTACCCAGTGGTCAGCATGGCCGGACTATGAATTCGAGGAAGTTCACAACGCGCTCCCTACTTTGGGGGTCGTAGGTACCCCATAAGAAGGATGTTCAAATCTCGCTTTTTGAGGGTGGGTGGGAGATGACTAACAAAAATAAACTACAAAGGGCGCAATCATGAAATAACTAAATACCTTTTGTAAGAAATTAACCTTAATGTTGTTGTGTTTTAGTTGTATTTTACTCATCACAGCGAACCTATATTTATATAGGTTTAGCATAAAATACTCGCACATTACTGTGTGGTTAAATGCCCACTCATTCTGTCAGAAGTCCCAATGTGCAGATGAAGTTTTTCCATTATCCAGGTACTTCTACAGTTACCCCAAAGAGGATTCGTACCTCCCCCCCCCCCCAACAACAACAAAAAACGATACCCGTGCTAAGCCAAGTTTAGTTCCGCTAGTTGTGAAATATTCAACACACAATTTAACATGTTAGAATGACTTATAATGGGGCTTTTATATGTTTGTCACAATGAATTTGTCCATATGAGAGTGCACACTTGTAAACATTGAATTGTCTGTAGATGAATTTTAACTGCTTGTGATTATGTCTTAAAACTGAAATTACTAGGTTAAAAATATTTGCATAATTTTAATTATTGATAGGAATTAATGGTAATAATAATAATAAATTCTATTGTCTATTTTTTATTAATTGCAGAAGACATTTCACCTTTTGGTTTTTAGTTCTTGAATGGGATTATTCTTTTGGAAGTACATAGTATTTAATAATCCTGGAGTACATTTTGGTGAGAGATTTTAAATTTCAGAATGTGGCTATTTTTCGTTTACTGAAAGATACGATCAAGTGGGCCTCATTTGCCAACTGCATGAATATAGAACGTCAATTGTCCTCATAAGTATATCTTCTGTACCGGGAATTCCCTCCACCCCTTGGGCAAATAAAACTGTCTGTCGCATAGCGACTAAAATTTACGTGCAAACCAACAGTTCATGAGGGGCTTTGATGGCTAAGTGATGTTATTTGACACAAATTAGAAGTCGTTAGGTCCCTTGAAGTTCGCTACATTAAAGAGTTCTAACGTAAATTTTGTAGCTATTTCTGTCTCGTGTTGTTTTAAGAAGCCAAGAGAGGACAAAGACAAAAGAATGCAGTAAACTAAACGAATCATCGTAAAGTAATGAAAAAAATGTAAGACAACTGTTACTCCCCCTTCACTCTGCGATATCTCGCAACCGAGATCTCTGGTTTTCTTTGTGCTATTGCAAGTTCCAAGCAAGAAATTAACAGTTATTTACTAAGAACAAGACAGACTCGTCACGCGCGCCCTGTAATTCATGACGCCAAGTTTCTATTAAACTTAATTTTTATTAGTTTTTTCATAATAGTCGAGTGGCGTATTCTTCATTTAGTGTTTTCCTGTGGTTTATAGCCAAGAAAAACACGTGTAGGATGAGAAGAAACTGATAAGAATTTCATTATATTTTATGTTCGAAAAACTCCACCTGGTGGTCATAGAGGATTGGGTTTTATCATGCTTAAAGTATTTTGATTGTATTCTTTCCAAAGAAATCCTGACCGAGAGTACCATACATAAACTTTGCTCATTTTATCACCGCACTTTTCGGTATAGTGCTTTTTCAAACAACTTAATGTAAACAGTTAAACTTATTATTATTATTATGTAAGTTTACATTCTAATTATTGTATAAACTGTACTGAAATGGAGTTACATTAACTCTCAAATCATCGACTACTTTTCATACCTTTCACTACGGTAGGGTCCACATATTGTTGAGTAATAGTGCTTTTGCCTAACACTCAATGTAACACAAGGGTAGAAGTATTAGCTGAAATCAATTATTTTTTTGTCAAATATCTCGGAACCCAGCAGCAATTAGTATATTTAACTCATTAATGATGATATTTTTGTTCACATTTTTTGTGTAGCTCGTATTATTTTTAGGAAATTTGTAACCAATAGTCAAACAGTTTGGTACACAAGTAGTGTTTTTAAAACTGGATTGATTCTGGACTCCATCTGTATTGCTAGGACTAACAAAACTCTGCACTGTTCTATCCTTAAACAGAAGGTTTGACTTTCTTTTATAAAAGTTGCCTTTTCAACTTCTTTGTTTTATTATATTTTTGTTTCTTTTTTTTTTTGGGATACTAACTATAAGAAGCCTTTGTGTTGTTTGTTTTTTTCGTACTGATTGTAACAACAATGAATGTTTTTTTCTTGTTTTTTGACAGCACGAAATGAATTGTTATTCTACTGAATTTTAATATCCTGGTGCAAGTACATTTGAATTTTCGAAGAACCATCATTTAAATACAGAAATAAAACAAAATCTTGGTTTATATCTCTGTTTAAGAGCGATATCTGTTTGTTCTAAAGTTCAACTTTTCTTGAACACATACAGTTTATTATGATTGCACTGGGCATGTTTTGAGTTTACCTAATTAACGTAGCTGACTAGAAAGTCAGAACTACTGCTATAAAAAAACTTAACAAGATATTCTGCATCTTTACAAGTATAATAAGGATACGACAATTAAAGCCGGGGATAAATGACTGAAGGTATAATTAGCTAACAAGTTACAAAAAGAACTGGCTTTCTATGTCTCAAACTAACAACGTTGCATTACTTCAGAATTATTAAAGAAAAGAATAATTGAATTAAAAAATATTTAAAAGACGTTCACACAGCTGAAGCAATCTTAAGAAACGTAAGTGGTATTTAAGGATGTGATGTTGAAGAAAATGATACTCGCCATCCCCTCAGTTATATGGTGAGTTACTATTGTCAACGGCAAATATAAATAACGTTCTTGAACTATGTTCTTCGGTCACTTAACGCAGCTCAAAGTGATATACATATGAACGAATTTAAAACAATTTTCCTAACTTCAAAATTACCAGATAATTAGCTTCTACTTGACTTTGGATAAATGTGACTCAGAATATTCAGTACATTTATACCTTAAAACATTACGTTTTATTCACAATAGTCGGATTATTGTGTATCTGATATATTCAACAGATACTTTTGTAGTGTATAGGTAAAACACTAATCTGATATATTCATTAGATACTTTTCTAGTGTATAGGTAAAACACTAATCTGATATATTCATTAGATACTTTTGTAGTGTATAGGTAAAACACTAATCTGATATATTCATTAGATACTTTTCTAGTGTATAGGTAAAACACTAATCTGATATATTCATTAGATACTTTTCTAGTGTATAGGTAAAATACTAATCTGATATATTCATTAGATACTTTTCTAGTGTATAGGTAAAATACTAATCTGATATATTCATTAGATACTTTTGTAGTGTTTAGGTAAAATACTAATCTGATATATTCATTAGATACTTTTGTAGTGTTTAGGTAAAATACTAATCTTATATACTCATTAGATACTTTTGTGTTGTATACATAAAATACTAATCTTATATGCTCATTAGATACTTTTGTGTTGTATACATAAAATACTAATCTGATGTGCCATATCAAAATCAAGTAGCAGCCGAAATTTTGATCAATTTGTTACTTTTTTTATATCAAATAAACCGTTCAATATCACTTTCCTAAAATAGTAAGCAATAAAGTTGAAGATCGGATACGTTAATAATTTTATATCCCATTTAAAATAAGTACAATTTTCAGTATTTCTGAGAAATGTACAAGTTATATATGATCATAACTACACCAAAACAGTTTTAATTTCACTACACATTACCATCCAGTACGTTTAGTTTCATTTGGGCTGCTCATGAGTCATAATATGACAGAAATGTATTAGGTGTGTAGTTGGATTTTGATGTAGCAGAGTTGTTAAAAATTGTGTAAATGACTTGGCAAGTTTCACTTAATGAAAAACCTCACAAACGAAAGTGAAAACAAAAGTCTATATAATGAAGCCTGATATGTATGTGTGTATATATATATATATATATCCGAAATGTCGCTTTGAATATTTTACGTTAGCCGTTTTTTTGTTATGCTTTCGTTTAACAGAAAAAAAAGAAACTTATCAACATTTAATAGTTTCAAGTTTTATTTTTAAAGACACAGTTTGAGTATAAATATATATACTAACAAACGTAGGTCGTCCTTCTATAAAAACATTGAATCTGTCACTTTTGTCAAGTCCTCTAGTACATTGTAAGTTTTCTCTTTATTCATTTTTTTAATTCCTTCTCTTCCACCCTTCCAATTTGTCATTCCCTATAAATTATGTCGTACTTCCTTCCCCCTGTTCTTCCTGAACATCTTGTTTTATTAATAGACACATCACGCTGTTAATTCAGCCCCGGACAGCGTCTCGCAGAAACAAACCATTGAGTAGAACGTATTACCGAGGCACAATAACAAACGTTATATAACAACAACCGTCGTACATTGTATTAAAGATAATGATACTCAGTAGGCGAAATTGTATTAAAACTTTTATGAAACAAGGCTTAAAACAGAACAAGCTAATAGTCACAATTATTTAATTGGGGTGAATCCAATTGACTACGTACTTAAAAGTAAACCATTCATTAGTACGACCTTTTATCGTTTTATTGTGATATACAAGCATGTTTAATGTAAGAGAAAAAAAAACATGTATATCAAATTCTTTCTAGAATAAATGGCTGCCACAGTTTTAGTCATTATTTCCACGTCTTAAGCCAGTATTTTATGAAAAAGCACACACACACATACATATATATATATGTTTGTGCTTTTTCATATACAAGATTCATTGAGTTAGCGTCAATTGCCTTTGTTAGTGTATCAAATTGCACTCATGTGCTGGCTAACTTGGTGTATGTATGTACATTATAATCACACACACACTAATAATACAGAGTGGTCCAAAAGTTAGCTACTCCAAAGCATTATAACCGATTCTTTTTTATTTTCATCTTGTTATGAGTAACGTACGGGTATGCTATACGTTTACACTAGACTAGTGTGCCACACAAAAGGACTTAGAAACAATGCTGACTAGTGCCGCAAATATAATCCTACCTACATGGAAGAGATTTGGGTGTTGGGCAACTAACGCGTGGGGTACCCTGTATTTAGGGTCGTCCTTTTCTCAGTGGTTCTAATCGTGATAGATTATACGTTGCACTCTTATTCTCTGGTCAAGAACTAGACATTAAATGGTTTTAAGTGATTTTGATCCAAGAGATCTGGAAACATAAGGCAAAGCATATTTTCTGTATATAGTTCCCATAAAGAGTAGAACGGAGGGGGGGGGAGTATGTGGTCATTGTCGTGCAACAATGTATGTAAATACCATTTCTCTTGGAATAACAGAAAAAATTTATATGCGCAAACAACTGTTGATAATATTCGTAACAATAATATTATATATATCTTCACAACTAGCACTGTGCAACTTACAATTTTGATTAATGGTAGCACGTGAACATTTCAAGGATTGTTTTTGACATTAACAAAACACCCGCACGTGTTGTCAAATTCTCCCTATAAGAAGCATTTTAATTTATTAGGTTTAGGTTTTTTCCCTTACGTTATTAATCACTACACTTAACATAGACAATTTTTATAGCATAAGTTTAATGTACAAGAAGAATGAATCTTCTGTTAAGAACATTTTAAAACAAATAAACTCTCCTTTTGTGTGAGGATGGCGTCTGGCTATTTTGAAAAGGTACGGGAAGGAATTTTAAAACATAGGATATCGATTTGGCTTGTCATTTTCAATGACAAATCATATCCTTCAAACTAATATAATAATTTAACTAATAATTCAATCGCAATATACAATTGGGGTGTAATGTCATAGCACTAAAAGATTGTTTGTTTGGTTTGAATTATGCACAAAGCTACACTATGGGCTATCTGTGCTCTGCCAACCACGGGTTTCGAAACCCGGTTTCTAGCGTTGTAAGTCCGCAGACATACCGCTGTGCCACTGGGGGGCAACACTAAAATAATAAACTAACTTGATTCGATATTTAATGTGAGAACTAAAGATATTCTATACGTTCCAAAAATAAAACAAAATAAGCACACACTTATACTGAAGAATGCGCAGATAATTATATCAGCAAAAGCTATAATATACACTCTTCTTGACAGAACGGAGCTTACTTTAAACAAAAACCCATTAACACAAACTAAGAATCGCATGAAAAATACCACAGTAAAAAAAAAAATGTTTACTTGTAATTATCGTCACAGTTTATCTGGTCATAAGGATCAACTTGTTCTTACATAAAAATAGAGAGCAACTTCTTGAATAGCTCTTGGTCCACACTCCATTCCTTCATCATCGCAGCATCCAGCGTTTCCTGTACATCGGTGCAAGATAGTGCATCCAGGAAGGTATTTTCTTCTGGGATCCGGATAATAGTTCTTGACATTCACTACTTGGGGTCGGGGTGTGTGGCATTTCGCTGTCCGTCTGATTTGAAGAAAATGTTCGTTGGCTCGGCGAATGTCCTGCAATTCTAAAACATTTATTGAATTAGTTGTTTGTCACTTCTCGAGCTCTGTCAGTTGTGTAACTTCACTATCTATTTCAGAATATGTTTTACTACCACTAACTAAGATCCTTGTATTCACACTAGGTGGTGTTGCGAACTTTGAGTTAGTTTCTAAACTACTACTTATATACTGACGTTTCTCATAAAAGCCCGCAGCTCCTAAGCCAGTACGTAGAACAAATTAATTGTGCTTTTCCTGGAGAAGAGCGTAAGAACGGGTGGTAAGTGTCAACCTGTTGTATTACAATGTACGATAATTTCCTGCCTGCTTCTATTTGCTACATTTTCATATTATTTTGTAAAAAAACAAACAAAAAAAAACTTGCCATATTTCATATTCATTTTGTTTGTTGCTAAACACAAAGCTACACAATGGACTATCTGTGTTGTGCCCATCACGGTTATCGAAACCCGGTTTTTAGCGCTACAAGTCTTCGGACTTACCACTGATGGGTCTATTCACTCTTACAGAGAGAGAATCGTTTATCTTTCAATACCTGATGATCGGTGCCATTGTATCAGATGGGCCCAGACGTAAAAGACCAGAAAGGCCCACTGAAAATTATACAATATGTGTTTTAAAAGAAAAACAATAATAAAAAAACAACTGTAAAATGAGATTTGGCAGTCATGACAAAATAATAAAAATTAAATGTTCTTTGTTTTTTATCTCCATGTTCAAGCATGCTTTCGTCTCCTTTCTTAGGGCCATCTTCAAACTAACTGATAATAAGAACAAAAGTTTTAGAAATACCGAGTGCACATGAATAACGTGTTTAGAAAAGTTATGTTACTCATCTGTAACTAAAGTAATAGCGAAGCACACTGTAATATACAGAAGTACCGTATTTGAGAAACACGTGTTCCGACAATATTCTATAAATAGAGACAAACAGATTTTGAATAGAGGAGTTAAAAGTCTACTCAGTACTGAGCGTGAATGTGAAAACCTTCACTGAGTTTATTACCTTCTATCATTAATTTACCCTCGTTAGGAACTCAACACAAAATATTTGGCAGTGTTATGTTAGAACTTAAAAATGATCCCGACTAGGCAAGGAACTTAAACAAAGAAATATAAATACATTAGTTGCACCCAACCCGCCGACCTTACTACTTTTTGCTTTTGAGATGGCAAATAATAGAAGTTTCAAGTAATGAATCATAACCATTTAAAAATGTTCATATAATTGATGATAAATGGTTAGGTGAAAGAGGAAAGGCATGAAATAAAGGAAATAATACCATTCTGCCTATGTGAGTGAAGTGTTACTGGGTAAAGGATCCTTCCAGGGGAATCTTGCGCCAGGCCCTTGCTACACCACGCTGTCAGCTGTCATCAGTCGCAGAAGATGGGGGGGGGGGGCTGTGCCAAATCTGAGCAACATTTAAATTTATCATGAATAATCTGTCAAAATAAAGTTATGATTAAATGTAAAATGAGCGTTTCTTTGTAGCTTGTCACAGTCTGTTAACAGGATACGTCTATTGAAGCGGCCTGGGAATTACCTTCCTTTGTGACGTCACGCTTTGGTACAAGTTTTTTTTGTAAGCTACCAATCTGAGGAACTCCTACGCACTGCAAGAAGAAACAGTGGCCTGTCGTTCAGAGTCTATATTATTGAAAGCATAAAATGAAAACCGAGTCTCTTATATTACACCAATGCAAAAATACACCAATGATAACATACCAGACAAAATGTACTTTATCTCATACGTCACTGTGATGTGAATTATTTAAATATGTAATGAGATACCAGAACAAGTAAACACTTGATAAGTTCCTTTTTTTTCTAGAATCACGTGAGAAGTATCCTCCACCTTGCATAGTTGTGCAGCAACTAATAATCGAAACTGTTTTATTTTATTTTTAGTCCGCCCAGATTTTATGTTATATTTTTTGCAGTTCTGTCTTGTCTCTTGAAAGAGTCGTTTGTTATTTGAATAAGGATTTTTTTTGTAAATCTTCTATATGACAGAAAAAAATAACCAGAAAACACTTGGAAACAAAATTGTTCAAAATAAAGTACAAATTATAAAAAAGAATCCTCAATAGCCGCGGCACTGGAAATGCTTTTAGGCAGAATTAGAGTAAATTAATCTCAGTTCTTTTTTTTTTTTTTCCTTTCTATTAGCTATATTTTTGTGCGCCAACAATACCAAGCGTGGGGCGCGCATATACCCGTTTCGATTTTATTATTCATGAGAATCTCTACCAGCCTATCTTTAAATTTAAATTATTTTTAGGCAGGATTAGAGTAAATTAATCTATGCGACTTTGGGCAAGGTCAAATACATCAATCGAAAGGGTTTGACCTTCCGAGTCCAAAACTAATTTTATTTCAAATTGGTCATGAGATTACGGAGCTATGAGCCAAAAGTTTGTACTTGAAAAAACAGAGAAAAAACTCGGAGCCATTCTATGAGCTGCTATGCCGCGGCTAAAAACGTACAGTCAAAATCAGCACGAGTAACGCAATCCAGGTGTTAAATTGTAACAGCAAAAGCTCCCTAGTCTTCGATGTGCGGAATGTTAATCTGGGTATTAGTTGCTGCAAAAAATGCACTTCTCATTTGGGGCCAGGAGTACTTTATACGAGTGGCTGTTAAATCCCACTATTTGATCAGACAAGAGCAGCCCTAGGGTTAGCTGTGGGTATTGTTGACCAGCTGCCTTCCTTCTAGTACACCAGTCCAAAATAAGATAGCTCTTGTATAACTTTGCGTAAAATTTCGAAACAATCTTTGACTGTGTACACGAAAGTGACCGTTGCACCTCCATGTGCTGAAAACTTCAGTGAGAAATAGCAGTACATCGTTTTAAACAGTTATTTAAACATTATTTCGTATCACGTGTTATTGATGCTTCATAAGCTGTTCAAAATAGTGTTTCTTTATACTGCCATATTTATTCGACGGTCATTTCGCAAATGCCTTTAATTTTGAATGAGATGGTTTGGTTCGTTTGTTCTGAATTTCGCGCATAGCTACATGAGGGCTATCTGCGCTAGCCGTCCCTAATTTAGCAGTGAAAGACTAGAGGGAAGGCAGCTAGTCATCACCGCTCACCGCCAACTCTTGGTCTTCTCTTTTACCAACGAATAGGGGGATTGACCGTCAAATTATAACGCCCCCACGGATGAAAGGTCGAGCACGTTTTGTGAGACGGGTTGAAGAGGATGAGCATAACATCTTAAACAGTGTGCTATGTTACGTTCATTATTCAGTCTGAATCACTATGTTTTCAATGTATAATTCATTAAAGTATCTGTATATTAAACGATCCTAAGGTTATGTAAAATAATATACGAAAGTATTCCAACACTATTCAATTATTCTCTGTTTCAAACATTGTTAACAAGACGTGTATTATTAAAAGTTCATAAAGGGATTCGAGCTAGGACAAAAATAACTCAATAGAAATTTGGTTTCCGTGTTAAGTATTTCCTCATCTGGAGCCGAAGACTCGCTTAATAAATTTGAAACATGAAGATCCAAACCTAAATATGTTTTATCTTTATTGTATCCACATTATTATTTTAAAACAGAACGTACTTCGAGATAGTTGCAATACTACACAATAAAATTTAATGATGCATGTGTCCATAAATAAAGTTTTACTTCAATAGGACGTTTCGAGCAAATGCCCTTCATCAGGCCTAACAACAATACAATTTGCAAGACAGTTAAATTACGAAACATACTTGTGGGAGAGAGTTTTGTTTTTGTTTTCCATAAAAAGTCTCATATGATCGCATTATTATATATTAATAGTAAACTAATTGAGTAGTGAAACACGTGGGAGAGAGAGAGACTAGAGAAGCATGTACAGTAAATATCGGAAGGACAAGACTACTGATAACACGTGATATTGCATCACAATAGGACAGGATATATGTTCAATCATATTATTCGTAACTGACTCAGCTGAACCCTATAAGACTGTATGTCCCATAAATGACTGGTGTAAATAATTTCAACTAAGATATTTTTTAACAATTAATATTAACAAATACAGCGTAAAAACCGTGTGAGGGGTGATAGAATAATGAAAACTGATGCCAAAAATATGATGAATATTTTTTTCATTGCTCTCTACCCGATCATTGTAATTTTTTTCTTTATAACATGAAATAATCCAAGCTGCCTGTACATACTGGAGATGGTGGAAGGTTTGAAAACTATTTGATATTGTTTGCACTTTTGTAGAGAAGTATTTAGTTGCACTATATATATCCATACTGTTATATTAAAATACCTAAAAAAGAAATTAAAGCATGAAAATTTTGTGTTCCGCTACTCAATTAGTTTACTATTAATATATAATTACATGAGACTTTTTATGGAAACCAAAAAACAATACATTTTATCAAAATAAATTATTTGGAAAAATATTGAAGCTATACTCATAGTTAATAGAACAATACTGTGTTCGAAAAGACAAAAAAGAAAGTGTGGTTGTAAGGATATTAATATAATATACAATTCTTACTGACAACCCGTACCGACCAGTAAAGGACGGTATGATTAGAACTGTGTTGTCAGTCTTATTGGGATGTAACAGATAATGTTTCGTTAGCGTAACTGTTACACGAGACTTTATGTTAGTGGATGAATGGTTGTTCATTTACTTAAAGCGTAAGGCTATGCAATGGTTATATTTGCTGCGTTCGTCATGAGGAATTAAACCACGAACTTTAGCGTTATAAGCACTCCAGCTCGATGGTGATCAACGCATGAATGGAGCCTGATATTAGGACAGGTATTGTTAAGGGCTGCTTGGTTTAAGCAATGATAATAAAGTTAAATACTTAAAAGAAATGCTACATTTAAGACAGAATAACAAACAAAAGAAAAATAATTACAACGAAGTAGAAAAGTCGAGCACAAAAATGAAACAAAGGTACAATTTTGATGACCATTAAAAAAAAGCTACAGAAAGATTCAAGCACAAGCCATAGGTCAAACTTCATTTAAGGGTTGTTCAAATGTTCACGATGTACGTAAACGTTTCCCAGTTTTCTATATAACGCTATGATTAGAAGTTACCTGTTATCTGTGATGTTCAAACTTCATTTAGATTTTATTGTAATTCAGTAAACTGTAGGCCCATTTAATCTGCTGTGAATGGACATCATAATCTTAGTAACAATAACTCGACTGCGACACAATAGATTTGTGACACAATAAAACAACTTTACAACTATTCTCAGTTGAATTCGGTGTCCGAAACATGAATTTTAAATCATTTTTTTAATTTATTCAAATAAAGGCAGTACTTAGTTTTTGTGTAACTTAACGAATACTTGAGTACTGAACTCATTTTACGCTTGAAAAACGACTTAACCTCCAGCAAAAAACTGTATTTATCCAACATTTGGACTTGTTGCCTTCATCGGAGTAAAGCGCTTAACAGCAACAGGAACTTGATGTTGTTATTGCTCTAAACCAGTTTACCGAAAAGAAAGAGGAAGCCTTAACATTGGATAAACGAAAAACCTTAAAATAAACTAGTTGATAAGGGAGCAACTAAAATTTGAAGGTGGCCGATAACGGAGGTGAAAATTTGATAGTTCTTTCGCCTGTATATTTTCTCATGTTTGCATTGCTGAAAAAGAACGAGTTGAGTAACACAAACGAACGAAAGACAGGACGTGAAAAGCTTTTTGATAACGTAATTCTAACCTTCTTATTGAAATTGGTAAGTAGGGAGTAACTGTACGAGTTATATTTTTAGTGATTTTCTAACATATAAATAGCCTATTGTTGTAGGCACTGTTAGGAATTGGGTGAAAAATGTTGTTTTTTTTTAAGTTTTCGGTGTTCACTGAAGGATGAAAACCATTTTCAATGAAGGCGACAAACAAAAGTTGTTTGTCGTCTTTATTGAAAATGTGTAAAAAAAATGTCAGATTGGCGGGGAAAGGAGGGGGTGACCAAGGGGGCTTAGGTTAGAAAACGTTAAAAACAGCTGTTTTAGAAGAATAAGAGCAGCCAAGTGTCATCTGGTGTGATGTATATAAAGTTTGTTTTTGCGTCAGTTAAGTCATTTTTTGTTGTTAAATGCATTACTTACTTTGATGAATGCCAAAGTCGACTGTGGCGCGATGAAGACCCGTTGGTCCGTAATTCCTCTTAAGGTAAGTCACTCCTTCTTGAGTACCATAGTAATGCCGGGAAAACTGCTGATGCGAAGAAGCCGGTTCTATTTCATCCCGCCCCGGAGGCTGGTAGAAGTATTGATCAGAGCTGTACTATTTGGAAAGAAGTGGCGTCATTATTATCCCACGTAGTCGGTAGATGAAGAAAACAAAGTAGTTGAGTGTGTTAAACATTCGATAAATGACGGGTTGTAACCAATTGCAATATTAACGGAAAAGTTAAAAATTCTTAGCAACATGTATAGAGTATTCAAATTGTTTTAAATTCATTATGTTCATAAAGAATAACTAAATCAAGTATGCCCACGTAGAAATAATTTAACCAAATAAATTAACATCCTTTAGAATATTATTCTGAGTTACCTACAGAAATAGTTTTAAAAAAGGTTCCAATAATTTCTCATCAACTGTACCATTCCACTATGACGTCATCAGTTTAGTCACTTTATATTGTAAGTATTCTAAAATAAAAAGCAATTCTTGGCCGCCATATATACATCCTCCAACTGACGCTCTAGAATTGCTAGAGCCCAACAACTGACGATCTGCAACAGCCTGGGTACATCTTTTGACATTACTCAACAGCCCGATCCACCAACTGACGTTCTACAACAGACGGAAACCACCAGTTGACGCTCTGCAACAGACCGAGTCCATCAGCTGATGCTCTAGAACAACCCCAATCCATCACCCAAACACTACAGCAGCCCGTGTCCATCAGCTGATGCTTTGTCAGAGTATACATTGAAAATCATATTGAAAGGACCTGGTCAATTTTTGGGTTTTGGGTTTCTTGTTTCAATAAATATTAAGCACGGGCACACACACGTGCAAAAGACTAATCAAATATTAACCTTGTCTAAATATTTAAGAACACAACATAGAATTGCAAACAACTGTCCAATTTGATAAAGATTCATTTGTAATTCAATACGTCGGAGAATTAACTTCAACAATTCTTCATATTTTGTGGGAGTACAGAAAGTTGAATACGTTATAAAACGCTTTCGAATATGCAAACACGCAACTCCCGTGACAATCAGAATCGATATATAGTTGCAGTGGAATGGCATGTATCAGAACTACATTTTTATGTTGTGTAGCTAGTGATAACATCGAAAATTGATCGCTTTTGGAAAAGGTATTCAGATCATAAAGATATGCTAAGATCAGGGATTTCGAGCCTCCAAGACGAGGATACCTTTTGTAGTTAACAGCATTTAAAAGCAAAGGAACACAGATCAACTTGGAGCAACAAGCTGATCCAGAAAGAGACCTGCAACAAGTAGTGCCCCAGCCGTGATAAGCAAAGTGTGACGTCTTGTAACATGTAAAAATCCACAAACATAATGGTCAGTGACAAAAGCCATCTATGTGTCAAGCAACAGTATGCAACATAATCAAGAAGCATCTCCGTCTTGAAAAACGACCAAGATCACGTGTACACAAACTGCTTTCGCAACATATCTAGTCGATTGTCACATTTCTCAAGCAGCTGAAGAATTAAATGAGTATTCATGCTATTCCATATGAAGACATATTGGATTTCTGTGAGATCGAACTTTCACAACGGACGCTTGGAAACAGTCGTCCTCGTACACTAAAGGGCTTATGGAAAGCATGCAGAAATAAGAGGTGTGTATTACAAATGACAGCTTTACGACGGATCTTTTTGCAATGGAAATTATGGGGTACTAACAAGATGCACGTCGTCAAACAAAACATGATCGGACGAGGCAAAATGAGCTGCATCAACGTGATGAAGCTCCAAAATCGTTTTAATAACACATGCTCAACGTTTACATAAAGTCCTATGTTACTTAATATAAGATATTAATAGAAGTTTCAACATTTGTATTCTAGATTATAGTTGATTTTGTGCATACATGACCGACAAGGAGTGGGCAAGAGTCATGGAATGTATATTTTGAACAAAATACATTATGGGTCACTATGTTATTGGTATAGGTTTTTTTTCAAACAAGCAAATTATAATTTTTTATGATTTGTAAACAATTAATGAAAATGAAACTTGTCTTTTTCAGATAGTCATAACCCACCACGCTGTGAATAAAGAAGTGATCCGAAATGGACCATTGGCATGCCGCGCCCACACTCCCAATTAAACCAAATAAACGTAACACCTTCACTGTATTTGTTGGTACCACAACTGTTCTCTGACAGATAATTTATTTTAAACACGATAGTCCCCTTGTGGGAAGTCTACGGGCTTACAACACTAAAATCCGTGGTTTGATTCCTCGCTGTGGACAAAACGCAGATAACCTAATGTATGGCTTTGCGCTAAAACAAACTAACATAAATGCACAATTTTATGTTTCAACAAATTTTCGTTTATTTTACAAGCGTGTCTATTTGCTTACTGTAATCGCTGTGCCACCGGCGTTACCGCTAATCAGTTTTTTTGCTGCCAAATATTTTATACAATAACTTTTTAAATGAATTACAAATTGAATTATTTTGTATGGTAATTTTCTAAACACTTTTATTGTCACGAGTTATAGGTTTTTTGGTCAATTTTCCAATAGTGAAACAGAAGTATTGAATTAGCCTCTATACCCAAACTTCTCGTTTCTTAAGAAATGTGGGAGTAACCTATGTAACTTATGCGTTGTATCCAAGTGTCGAGTTACTGAAATAATATCTGTAGCCAGACTTCACTGGTAAAGTGTAATTCTCCGAAGTTTCAGCTGCATTTAGGTCCCGAAAACCTCGGACCTTCCACACACAGATCGCCATGCTAACCAATTAGCCACTCCTGCGAGTAACCCATGTAAAGTGTAAAGTCGAATGTAACGGCACCATGTTATGGCTAAACTAAAAGAATACATACACTTTCTAAGAACTGGAGAAACTTCTTCAATCACTAAAAATATTTTGTTTATAGCTAGTAGATAAGATTAAAGTATCAATCCTCCCTCTGTCGGCAACAAACAGAAGTGAGACAATTTCATTTCGTTAAGTCTCAACCAACGTGCATTAGCCAGCATACTACTGAAGTATGAGGGGTGTCGAAAAGTCCGTGACCTGACCTATAAAGAAAAGAGATACTAGTTCAATTATGATTTATTTTTCAACACAGAATCTCCTCCTGAATCTATAGAATTGCGCCAGCTGTGCTCCAAGACCTTTATGTCCTTCTGAAAGAACTCTTCTTCTTGTCCTCAATCCGTGAATGGACAGTATACACGAGATCATCATCACTCTTATATATTTAACCTCATGAATAATTTGAGATTAGGGAAGAGAAAAAAGTCACGTGGGGCTAAATCCTGTGAGTAGGAGATGGGGGTGGGGTGACTGAGTTAATTCGAAGGCAGCATCATGGATAGCGTTCAAAACAACACGCGATTTGTGAGCTGGGGCATTGTCCTGATGGAAGACAGGCTTTTTTGAGCAATCTTCTTATTTTCTCTTTGTTGAGCAAGAATGTATTGTAATCCCTTGTAACAGTTTGACCTCCTTCCAAATAATAAACTAGTAAAACGCCCTTGGCATCTCCAAAAATTGATACCATGACCTTCTCAGCAGAGGTTTGTGACTTGAACTACTTTAAGGTGGATGAACTTTGGTGTTTCCGTTGCAAATTTTGTATGTTTGTCTCCGGGTCGAAATGGTAAACCCACGTTTCATCTATGGTTACGAATTTATTGAAAACGTTGGAGTAGGCGTTGGCTTTCAACAACTCGGATCCGTTTCTGCTCAGATGTCAACATTTTTGGAAACTATCTGGCACTAACCTTACTCATACCCAAACTGTCACTCAAAATGCTTGATACAGTATTCTTATCGATTGCTACTTCCTCTTCAAACTTCCTAATGGTAAATCTCCTACCATATATAACCAAATCATGAACTTCATCTACAATCTCTATTGTGGTCGATGTTGAGGGACGACCTGACCTCAGATCATCTTCACATGATTGTTTACAGCTCTTAAAATCAACACACTACTTTGTCACTGTTGAATATGCCGGAGCGCTCTCTCCTAACGTTGCTTCCATGTCTTTTCTTTTTAACAAAATATTTGATCACGAAACGAAGTTCGATCTTCTCCGTGACATTTAACACTGCTCACTTCTTTCCTTCAAACCCAGATCGTTAAGTTACATGTTACTTGTTGTTTACTGATAAAAATGTTCAAAACTTAATGCTTATCAGAGAAAATCATACATTCCACTTCTTTTTTAGGTCGAGCCACGAACTTCTCGGACACCCCTTGTATAACAAGTTATTTGGTCGTAAGTTGTGGCGGCCAAACTAGTAGCTACACTTATAGCATTAATAAGAAATTTACAGCAAATATTCATTCATTAGTTAGCTAGGCCGCGCATTTTGTTTTACCCATCATCATGCCCAAAGTTCAACTTATCAATGCTATAAGTTTATGGCCGCACATTTTTTCACACCTAAGGTGTTGTTGATTAGATATCGTGACATTTTGTCGATACACACCACAAACCACAACAAGTAAGAAAGTGACACTCGAGAGTAACCAACATTAATCGCAACCCTATTATATGGCACAGATGTACATTTTACAGAACCAACCAGATTCTTTAAAATATATGGTGGTAGTTTTTCAAAAACTGTTAATTAATTACTTCCTTTATAGTAACGCCATGGAATCTAGATTAACAGTTTCTTGTCATCACCCGCGTGCACTCTGTTAGCCGTATCAAACATCATTATTTACACTAATTACTTAAGTTAATATTATGTGACAGTAAACGCTCTTTAATTAGTAGAATTTCATAAAATTTTACATATTTATTCTTAAAAGTTTTCAATAATAATGAATATTAAGCGTCCACACATATGATTCTTTTGAAAACTTGAGCTAGAAACTGTTAATCTACTTTGCTTGGTCTAACCAATACTTATGTATCCGCACGTCCTTTCACCCCATAGTTTTGGTACTCTAAGTCAGCCGTCTTTAAACCGAATGGCAAAAAGTCAAAATCGGTCCACTTTTACTCTTAAGTGAAGCTGTAGTAAAACTTTTAGAGCGATAGCTCACGGGACTCTTTGCGTAGTCGTGCACAAAAATTTTGGTCAAATCTGAGCAGTTTTTGCTGAATAACTTTGCACATGTAGCTTATATTTAGACCAAATTTTACACCTAATTGTAGGTTGTAAAAGTCTATCAGTTGACGAAATTTGAAAAAAAACAACAACATAAAAGTATGTTTTTCTATCAAATAAAGTCCCCGTACTTTCGGTGCGAAGAGAAAGAAAAGAAAAGGAAAAAATGCAATCGAAATTTGAAATTTTATGTATCGTGTATTTCTTAATGGATTACTTTGATATTTGAAGTAAAGGTCTAATAAAGTACATCTACTGAAAATATGTGACAGTTTGAATTACCATAGTCAGAACTATTGAAGTTGTGTCCTGCAAGTTGTTTTCGCCGCACGACACAATACTGTCGTATTGTTACTAACCAAAAACATTATCATTAAAATAGGTTTAATTAACGATACATTTCAAATAAATACAGTCGTTCTTTCCTAAGGACCTCCAGACAAATGTCATCACGAAAATATTAAAGTCACGTAAATAAAAACAGAAAAAATCTTCAGGAAAATGTCTCTCATATGCATGAGCGAGTCGGTATTGCTAAGGAAGAATTCAATTGTCCTCTGTGAATCGCGTTTGTTGCTAAGGCAAAATTCAATTGTTCTCTGTGAATCATGTTTATAGTTTTTGCTTTTTCTGCATCGACAAAACTGATCCTGTATAGTGAGTATAAAAGTTAGTATAATATAAGATTATTATTCTGATTCTCGGAAGTCACCATTTTTTATTACCTAAATGTTTTTAGATCTTCATAGTAACTTTTTAATGCAACGAGTATGGTACACGATGGCACAATGTCGTTTTCATCACGTGACGACTGGCTTTGATTTCAACTTTAGTTTTTTTTTATTTGCAAAGTATTGCACACAAATAACATTTAACCCACATATAATTTCCTAAAAAACATAACATTACACTAAATACAATTTCTATGGGCTTCTTTCTAGACTTATTTAGGTCCAAAATACGCATGCGCAGTTCGTTCAAAACTATATGCTTATCACTTTGTGAACACGTATTCAGACATTTCTGCATATTAACATAAGTTGTATTCATTACAACTTCACATTTACTTTACTTTGCAATAATTTGGCTTCGGTTCGTGCTGTAAACACCTTTTAGCTACTTTTTCTTTACTACGGGTTTTATTCTTCATTTTTGTGAGTTTCTTTATTTCAACTCGTAAAACCGTGTCATACACTGTATACTCATACTCATGACTGTTTCATACTCTGTACACTATTATAAATACCATTACTTTACGTGTAGTTTTATTAAATGAAGTTATGTCTACGAGAGTTTGTTTGTCTAACAGCTTATTTTTTTTTTTCAAATAGACCAGGATTTTTCAAGCTAACACATAATGCCTGCAAAAAAGTGTAGCTTAAATGGCGTGCGTGGAAATGATAGAATAAAAAATATTCAAGTAAAGAACATGAAAACTACCGGAAATGTTTTGCTAGTCGTGGATGGTATTCTAATTTGGACTTTAGTTAAATGCGTTTCCATGAATCATTTATTCGACATGACGAAAATTAACACAAGAATCTTATTTGTGTGTGCGCATAATTTTGGTAAAATAGGGCTTGGCGCGAAAATAGGATCTTACAACATTTGCTTTAATGAATAGTACGAATTATAAAGAAACTGTTTTTCTTTAGTAAAACGAAAATCAGGTTCCACCGAGATTTGAACTCGGATCGCTGGATTCAGAGTCCAGAGTGCTAACCATTACACCATGGAACCATTGGATGTAATCTATTCTATTTAATAATTTAAATAATATAATTTAATATTTATATAATTTCTTTAAGTTAATTTTTTAATAAACATTTTTATTAAAAGTTCACTATTTTACTCTGTTTTAATTTCTTCAATTGCTTTTGGAACCAATAAAATACTTACACATTCACGCCTCTCTCGGTGTCTACTTTAGACGTAACTCGACGAAACTACTAGCACCACCTACTGGATATTGTTGGCTTAAATAAACAAATCTCTGCACATCTAGGAAATTCGAAAAGCTTGTCGACTGTTTACAAGCTGAGCTCGTGATGCTTATAGTTTGTTAGCCCTCAACAATTTTATATTCAAATAAAATATAAAACGAAATGCAGGAATTTTAAGATATTTTCGTAATTTAAAGTGATGTTGCTTTCTCTCATTATGCTTCAAGACTTGTGTTCAAAAGTGATTACATAAGAAATCCTTTTTAATGAGAACTGGAAACGATTTTCCTGTAAGTCAAGAACAATTTGAGGTGAGTAAAAGAGAGTCATTGACCTTGGATTTGAAAGTTGAGATCATTGTGATCGAAATATAAGGAACTATATTTTGTACATTGTTTTATATTTTTAATTGCCGTTTATATTGAGCATAGAAGTTAGGTTAAAACGTCATGTAGCTGTTATCAACCAAAAATGAAATACTCAGATAATAAAAATCAATCGCTCACGTTAATAATGATAATAGTAATAGTAAATCATATCTGGACCCACAAGTACTCCATCTTTGATATTTTTCACTATTTGAAATTTATAAGAAATTGTATACAATGAACATTGTTTTATTCGATATCTTGAAATAGTTTTAATACATATATCATTTCAGTAACGTCATATCTTTTAAAAAAATGAATGTAGAAATGTAAAATGACTATCAACCAAATAAAGCGTAAAATTACAAAAGAATTAAGCGTTAGTAGTGAAGCAGGCAGCTGTACTTATTTTCCCCAGTTCATGGGAGTATTTACCTCTATAATGGCAAAAAAAACTTATCTTTCGTGCAAACATATGATTATTTATACCTTTGAGATCGTTTTTATACTGTACTCTATGAAAATTAAAACGTGTGATAGTTGGTGATTTCGCGTTTTGATTTATTGTTGCCTTCCAACATCCTACCATTACAGTAGAGATGACTCCTCATAGATTGTTACCAGCTTTATATGTGTGTGTATAATTTCATTCTTACAGACCCAGAACCACTACTTAAAAGTGCTTTAGCTAGTCTTTAAATATTAAACTTGTTTTCTTTAATGCGCAGTTTTGTACAAACGTTGAATGTAGTTTTTACTTATCCATCTTAATTGTTATTTCCCACAGTTATGCTGGATCCTATGTTAATTCACCTTGTGTATGTGTTTGTTTTAGAGCAAACCCACAATAGACTATCTGTTGTTCACCGTGGGGAATCAAATCCCGAATTCTAGCGTTATAAGTATGTAAGCTTACCACTGTCCCACCGGAGAACCTCCTTGTGTGTTTGTGAATTTGTTTGTCCGCAAAACCCTCCCCAATTTTGTCCAATCAAGACCAAGTTTGGCAAGCAAATTCGGTGTGGATGGGGGTTCTTATCAATATGACGTAACTCCCTAAAGGGATTTACCATAGGGAACTAAAACGTGCCCAGGAGGTCACCCAGGTAAAATGGTGATCTAGGAAAGACTTGCAGGGTCGCTAGACTCGAATATGGCATCGAATTTTGAATACTTACCCCTTCCCCGGGATTCAGGAGACGTCATTATGAAACTGTACCCATACCCTAATCACAAGTTAGTGGGGCCAATTTTTGCACAAGTGCTCAGATGCCACGGGCATTTGTCTTAGCAGGCTTTTTTTTTTCCTTTTCGGTTACAAACACACATATCCCCATGGGATAGCTATGTAAATGGGGTATAATGAAGGAGCTTGATTGGTATATTGGGGCCTTTTAACCCCGCAGTGGAGCGTGAGGATTCTATGTTAGGATAGGTAGAGATAAAATAGCATTTTTAATTACCTGTGTATGAGCTATAAACGTGATTAAAATTGGGCTATCTGCTTTGTCCACCGAGGGGGAATGGAGCCTCTGACTATAGCGTTGTAAATCCCAAGACTTACCGCTGTCCCACCGGAGGACTACTTTTGTGAATTAGTTTCGGATTTCATTTACAAAATGTAATGAATAGTTAGACTTTGTGCAATCTAAGAAATTACGAAGTTACCAATTTCAGTGTCAATGTAATGAGCTGAAATAACCGCCCTATAGATAACGGAAATGTTGAAAGCGATTTGCACTACTAAATCGTCAGAATATGAATTCGCTTACAATTCCAAAAGAATAGTTTCACGAAAAAAAAAAACTTTTTTTTTTTAAGAAATCGTCATTCTCAAAAGTTCACTTTAGTTACTATTATCAAATTCTTTAATTTCATTTAAAAAAACCATCTCGTATAATTTTCACTGTATTAAACCATAATAAGGACGTTTATTTTTAAATTCTAGATTTTTCGTGGAAAATAACCACAATATTTTATCAGTCTTCCACCTGAAAAACAACCTTATAAAGCTAACAACTAAAATTTTCTCTTTCCAGGCCTCTTAGTTGCCCAAACATCTTAGGTGGTCTCATTTACAGCTTGTTTTTATCTTACTGCTCTCTTAAACCATATGACACATTTTTGGCTATTTTTCCTTTCCTTTATTTTATGGGGGGGGGGGGGCATACTGTTGTTATTGTTAGAAACGTTTTGCCGTTTATTCAAAACGAGTCAAATTTTGACAGCTAGCTCACTCTTTAGTTATTGACCGTCGATTCCTGGTATATTATTTATAATCGTAAGCATCTTTTCAAATATCGTTAACAGAGAGCCACTATTTTATACACAAATGGCTTTATAGCCACTGTTTTTTTTTGTTTTGTTGTTGGTGGTGGTGTTGTACGCTTCTATGTGAAAGTTTTGATACACGCTGTCAGACCTAATTGGAGTTGAGAGGTCGTTGAACCGTATGGTTTTTGAGACTATGGTGAAACTAGTTTTGAAAGCTGCGGGCTGTAATATTCATACTGCTTCTATGACCTGTAGAAGAATGTTTTGGGATACATAAATGTCATCCACCAACGACGACCTCGACCATGAACTGCAAGAAGTACCTGATAATAAAGATTGCAATTTAGTATTTTTTTCACAAATGGCATAACATTTCTACTAAGGGACACGAAACAGTCAACATAGCCTGTTTCTCGGGTCAATGCGCCCTTACCATATCAACCGAGAAAAAGTAGGTCTGTACGCATGCTCTTGGATACGTTTCTATTTTCTATATACAAGCTACACAAACGATTGATAGTGTGGTACATAACTGATTATTTGATGGCTTTATATAACATATTGTAAATTTCATCCAAATGTTATTAATGGAAAGATTATACTTATATATATGCATGTCAGTGTGTGTGTAGATTCATATTGGTCTATAGTCGTATACAACTGGTTTATCAAGCATAAAAAAGACAACTTCAGATTGTTTCCATTATTTAACATTTATGTCTTTTTATTAGTTTAGCACAAATCTACTCAATGGGCTATCTGTACTATGCCCACCACATGGAATCGAACTCCGGATTTTAGCGTTGTAAGACCGTAAACTTACTGCAACATTTATATGACGACCAAGCTGCCTAACACTAAACAAAGGCTATATGTATAGAGTAGCTATGAGTGTTAAGAGAGCAAAAAAAAAAAAAGTAAGTAAGAAAACGAAACAAATACACACTGGTTTTATTTAGTGACGCAAAAAAAGAAAAGGGGGATATTAAAGAAGTAAACATTAAAAAATTAATATCGTAAATTTGGCTTATCACGCAAGTTTCGTAGTTGTATCAGATTACTAACTAGATTGAACTAATAAGATTGCAAAACGTTTCTATATAGTGAACAAAATTAAACACAGGTGTTTAAAAGGGGCAAAGGATAATATTACATTTTCTATACTTCAAAGAGCAGGCTTTAAAATTCGTTTAGGCCCGGTGGTTAGGGCGCTCAACTCGCAAGCTGCAGGTTGGAATCCCATCACCGAATATGTTCGCCCTTTCAGGCGTGGAGGCGTTTATAATGTGACGGTCACGCCCACTATTCTTTGATGAAAGAGTAGCACAAGAGTTGGCGGTGGGTGATGTTGACTAGCTGCCTTCCCACTAGTCTATCACTTCTAAATTAAGGACGGCTACTACAGATGACTCTCTAGTAGTTGAACGCGAAATTAAGCAAACAAACAAACAAAATTATTGAATTACAATACAGTTTTAATCTCGCGAACTTACGAAACTTCTTCAGTCGTATAAGGGTTGGAAAAAGTAGAATAATGTTTATGAACATTGGTTATAAAATGTCTATGTACTTTAAAACGTCATAATTTACAAAAACCGTTTCAGAATAAACACTACACTTATAATCTTGGTTTACTTCTTGGGATGAAATTTAGTCAAATTTGAACAATACTATATGTTTAAAATTCGTCATTTATGCAACCGATTGTGAAATATTTTAATACTCAAACTCGGTATGAAAGTTCAATACCAAGTTTGAATATTAAATCTTTTTAAAATCGGCTGCAGAAATGGTGAATTTTAAAGATCATTGAAAGTTAGACTTGCAAATATTATGGATCCCAAGAAAATTATATAAATACGTATAACGCCTGTAGCTCCAAATCCAATATTTAACAAATATTCAATGGGTCGTTTAATGGTAAATAATAATACTTTTCTTTTGAGTAAAGTATAACAACGTCATTTGTAAATTAAAATTTTCATCTTAAATTTATTTTTTTTAATTAGCAAATTAGGCCTTGACATAAAGAAATGTCATTTCATGCATATTTGAAATTTGACAGTGGCTGAAATAAGAACATAATACTTATAATTCGACACGTTAAATTCTACACTAATATATAACTTTACTGTCTGATGGAGACTTATGCATAACCATGCATAATTTAGAAGATTATATAATAGTACTAATTAATAATTAATCGAGCGTCCAATTTCTAAATACCTTATTTTTCTAATTCCACTTCATCAACGTTAAAGCCTCAAATAATACCCGATTTTCCCATAGAACTTATTATTACACGGCAAGTTTTGTTGACCAGTAATGTAGAATAACGTTTGAAATTGATTTTACATATATTTCTTTTTGCCAAATTTATACTACAGCAATTTACTTTGAAAATAAAATACATCTCCTCTACAGTCACCATTTCAAATATATGCTTCAGCGCAACCTCACAGAAAATTTTCAGTGGGAAATTATCACGTGCAATAAATATGTAAATATGTTCTAATTACTTAAAATGAAGATAACATAATACGATTTTGACACATGGTTTTACAAACTTTTTAATATCGCAATTAGTAAATAGTTATATACATTACAGTCCTACATGCAAGGCTCAAAATGCGATGAGAACGAGAAAAATTTAGATTGAATGGAGGTAAAAAATAAGTGCTATATAATTTATTTACTTTCAGGTATTATAATTTCCTTCTTAAATAAAATCGTTATTTTAAAAAAATGCAAAAAGTCTGCTGCCTCTTTAAGTATTTGCGTATCGTTATTTAGCGTTTTTCTGGGATGTTTTTGCTTTAGAAATCATTTATGTCTTTGTCCTTTATTATTATAAACTATTTTATGATATTCCTAAAATATTAATATGACGTTAAATCGCATGTAAGACTTTTAAGCATGTGGTTGTATTATTTAAGTTACACCTCGAGTTCAGCCCTGGAGGTGATCAGCCGAGACTTCACGGTCACCCTAGGGGACAACGATATCATTTCTCCCCAGTGATTATTTTTCAAAACGTCACACACCATATTTTTTTTTCTTTAATCACTGAACTTGTTTGTAATTAAACACAAAGCTTTACAATGGGTTATCAGTGCTCTGCCCATCAATGGTATCGAAACCCGGATTCTAGCGCTGGAAGTCCGCAGACATACGGCTGTGCCACTGGGGGGGCAATCACTGAACTGATTAAAATAAACCTAGTATAGTATGATAAATTATATTACCTTTTCTTTTAATCCACAATAAATTATAGTTCTAAATTATCCACAGGAAAGCCTAAGGGTAATATTTACTTACATATTTATAAACAAAAACATTTGAAACTGCTTTTTTGTTTGTAGTGAAGCACAAAGCTGCATAATTGGCTGCCTGTGCTGTGCCCACCATTGGTATTGAAAACCGATTTTTAACGTTATAAGCCTTCAAACTTTCCGCTGAGCCACTGAGGAGAGAATAGACAATAAACCCATCGTAGTTCAGACATTTATAACTAATAAGTAATAATGAATAATTTACTGTATATCTTTTCCTTTTTTTTTGTTTTTTTAACCTTAGTATTACGAGCTGTTTGCGTTCAACACAGGTTATGTGACGGACAATATATTAAATTGTAATAACTAAAACACAACGTCAACAAACACGAAGAAACAAAATACCAAATTAATATGCATTTAAACGTATTAGAAAAATTCTAAAAACTTTGAGTCTCCCGGATTTTAACTTTACGTTAAAATCCGGGGTTCAATTCCCCGCGGTGGACACACAAATAGCCTAATGTGTCTTTGCTCTAATGAACCAACCCCCGAACTTGGAAATCACTATTTTAAAACATTATTTGGGCAAGCATATAATCAGTAATAAGTATAAAAAATCTCACGTTATTAAGATCACACCACTCATTAAATTTTAGGGATACTTAACAAATTTATTTGATAGAAGCTAGGGATGGTTTGTTTGTTTGTTTGAAGTTAAGCACATAGCTACACAATGGGCTATTATTGCTCTGCCCACCATGGGTATCGAAACCCGATTTCTAGCGTCGTAAGTCCACAAACATACCGCTGTGCCACTGGGAGACCTAGGGATGGTACAAATAGTAGTTTGGCCAGATATCCAATTGGATCTGGATTGTAGATGTGGCTATGCATATTAAATATGCGTCGCATACAGTATTAAATTAATTACATTATAATTTTTTTTTATTTAATAAGGATGTCAGGCTCTTTAAGGAATGCGGCACTAAGTAGCGTGAAACAGTACTTTACACTTCCGATCACCTGCTTAAGCCTGTTGTTTGGATTGTGCTTTCCGTTACTGTCACTGCCGTGATCACCTGTGGCACACAGTGGCAACACAACAGGTGAGAGTGACGTTTATTTAAGCCCCATAACAACTATCTGTATTACAACTGTTAGTAAAAAGCACCAGTGGGCTGGATGACGCCATACCTATTAATGACACACGTGCAAGTAGTATCATGGATGCGTAATATTGTGAGATAATACGTACATGTAAATAGCTGATTATCCTTTTCACCTTGTCCCATCCATTCTATAAACACTGGATATTAATATACTACATTATACATAGTTACTCCCATGTACAATGCTCACCAGATTTCGAAGAACGCACTTTGTCAGTACTTGGAGATCTTTTTATGTTGTTGTTTTGAATCTTGAAAATATATTAGGAAATACTATACAAAAGCTCTTTCATAATCATAATATTCAGAAAATAACAAAATATTGGGCTAAATAAATAAGAGACCTCGTAATTTATTTCCATTGCCGGACTGAGCGTGGCCAAGCTATAGATCAGAGGGTCCAGGATTCGAGCCACGATGCTGCTGAATATATTCCGCACTTTCAGATGTGGATACGTTATACGGGCGATATTCAATCCCATTATTAAAAAAAAATCGCTGGTGGCGGCGGGTGCTGCAAACAGACTGCCTTCCCTTTCGTCAGTACTTCAGAATTAGGGATGGCTATACTTGAACCCTTGGAGTATCTGATGTGGCCATTTCGCACATGTAAATATAAGGTGGCGTTGAAGCCGAAAATACCAAAACTATTTGCTTATTTTGAAATATTTGTCTTGGATTATAATATATATTAATATATTTCTTTGAAGCCACAGTGCTTTAAATAAACTTCATAATTTTATATTATCTGCCAAATTGACTTGGAAGAAGCTAATATGAATGGACACATATTTCAGGGGTAATTTCTACCAGATTAGTTTTTCCTGTAAAACACGTTACTTTTTTTTGTATTTATATGTTATTTATTTACTTTGCAACACTAAATTTTCAAAATAAAAGTCTATAAAAATACTTAACGACCTTCATACCATGGTTTTTAAGCTAGTCAGATAGGACTGATTGAAATGTTACAAAGATTTGGGCCTTGCATTGCCTTATAAGGCAGTGAGCAACATGCCATTTGAGTAAATAAAATTATTAAAGTGGGTTAAAAAGATTGGCAGTTCAAGTGAAGAAGCATGGTCAACGTGTCAGCCGAGCGACCTTCGTCATTAGCAGCTAAAAACTAGAAGTGTTATTTATTTTAAAGTAGGTCGTTTTTCTTCGGTCATCTTTTTGACTTGATATACATTGATATAATAAAAATTATCAATAATAGCTAGAAGGCCAAATCTACTTCGATTTGAGTGGCTTATTTGTGAAAATTGTCTTTAATTACATACTTAACTTTTTTTTTCTTTTTGATTTTTAGAAACACTAAAGTAGAATTAAGTTGAATGTTGCTATTTTTTCAACATTAAAGTCATATTCAATGACTTCGTGATTGATTGTTTACGTTATTGTATTTTTACTTAATGTGCTGCCATCTGTTGATACATTTAAAGGATATATATTTAATTAGTGTTAAAAATTATAATTATCAATTAGCCAGTTTCTAATTAACAGTTGTAAACGAGTCATGTATTTTATCAACATACTTTTAAGCTTTTATAATTGTATAGGCAAAACACATAAAACAATAATTACGATACAATTATGTTCAATTTTGATATACTATTGTCATAATGCTCTTACTAAGAAATAGGGTTAGAAGACAAAGTATTTTGTAAGTGATTAATTGCATTACAATTATTTTTCTGTTAGTGTTTTTTTATAGTTAGTGTATTTCTCATATATAAACTGTCCGCTACTTTTGGCCTATTATCTATTTGTTGAATTCGAGTTACTTTTCATAAGGTTATTTATTCTAGTATTTAAAGCACAAAAATGACCCAAACTTACTTGTAATGCAATATATACTTGGTAGTATATACTCAAAAATAAAATAAAGTACATAAACCTAAGCGAAAAAGGAGGAACAAGTTTCAAATACTGAAATATAAGTTTGAATTTCACTGTTTCAATTGTGAATTACTCTAAATTGTACATGCCATGGCCATTTTAGTTTTATTTTAAGAAATGCTAAGGGAGATTATTTTGCTAAGAATTACACCGGGATTCGTGTTAGAAACACGTTTATCAATCTTAAATGTTTCATTATTTTGATAAAATGTCATTCTTTTTTTAATACTGATGCGTCCAATCATAGAAGTCATCATAAAACGCTTTGAAATTGATATGTGTTTTTCAATGTATAATTCTTATAACATTAACTTGCTTATCACAAACATGTTTAATAGGAAAAAATAATTCCTATACTGCGATGTGACTTGCTTTATGTTTATACCAAATATATGGTAAACGTCAGTGATATGTCTTAAAAACACTGTTTAATCTTTGACCTCTACTTTCTTGTATTGTTTTGAAACTACATTATGTTTTTAGCACTGTAGTCTTTGCAACAACAAATATGAATGCTATGATGCTTGGCTTTAAAACTTAATAATTTATATACTCAGTTATGGGCTAGCCAGCATTACTGTGAGTGTGTATGTGTGGTTACGGTAGGGGTCTTTGGGCTTCTTCTTCTACACACACACACACACACACACACACAAAGAAAAAACAGAGGATGGTGGATGTTTAAGACCTTTTAGATTATTGGGGTGTCGTTCGACATCCCCCTCCCGGATATACCCTAAATATACATATTAAGATGCTGTAATGAATATTGATTCATATTAAAACTTGGTAATAGCTGTTTTATGTACAGTTTCTTTAACTCCTGGCGACTGTTTATTATCAGCACTGATGGTGAATTTGGAGTGTCTATGGCTATTCTGTACAAATATATCTGTAATCGAAGGTCTGTTTTCAGTAGCTGCTCAACTCAGCGTACAGAAAAGGTTTTAATGTGCATATCTACTTGGAGGGTCTCCAAAAGATCCCCAGATAGGTAATACTATAAATTTTAAATTAAATGTATTTCTTGAGGGCCCATATCATTTATATCATAAGCACGGTCGTACTTATAGTAGGGTTTGTTTGTTTTGAATTTTGCACAAACCTACAAGAAGA
>NW_013666664.1:171210-174851 GCF_000517525.1 Limulus polyphemus | reverse complement strand
GTGTGTGTGTGTGTGTGTGTGTGTGTGTGAAGTTACGTCTTTTAGTTTCAAAACTACGTGTTGTGGTCTTTCTTTTATGTATTGCGTTATGATGCCTTGTGAAAAATCTGTACAGTGATGGAGAAAAATTGACATCATTTTCGGATTCAGCATACGGGAATTACTGTAGAACGTGTAAAAATGTCAAGACAATAAAATCAGAGCAGGCTAATGTAATCAGTTCTCCCTATTTCACCTCGGTAGGAATAAACGAAAGAAATATCGTATAAATTCTAGAATATGAATCCTAAAATCGGGAGTCGATCGTTTTGATCCTCACAATACCCGGAAAACAATAACTACCATTAAAATTACCTTCAGCAATACTTTAGTATTAGTGCTTTCGAACAATACAACTTTTGTGCTCATCGGTTCATCTCTCGCAAATAAATCTGCATTTGAAAATGAGTTTATCCTATCGTTTGTGTAGAGATTTTATTGAAAGTCTTTTGTCCTTTGCAAAGCAACTTATGTATACAAGACCCATTATCACTTCAAAACTAGTCAGTATACACTGGGAGAATGCCCAAAAGTCATGTATATTTTCCTAATCTTAATTACAAGTGCAAAGCTGGATCACGTCATGTTAGCATGTCATGAAAACATTGTAGATGAATTCACGATGGTGAATCCTATTAAAATTAGTTAGAATCCAAGCAAACTAGGACGAGATAACTGCGAAACAGAAGGAACAGTAAGAATAAGATATTTTCTTCTCATTGTAACCACTTTCATCGTTTTAGATGATTCAGCGATTAATAGACTTAGATATAATTTATCAGACCTCAGCCAACAAAAGTCATGAGTAATAGTTTAAGATCGTACATTGTTGTTTCCACTGAGTGCGCAGTATATCCTATAGATGCCATTGACAAGTTGAAAACCAATCTTCACAGTATGTCCTATAGATGTAATTGACACGTTGAAAATCAATCTTCACAGTATGTCCTATAGATGTAATTGTCACGTTGAATTCCAATCTTCACAGTATGTCCTATATATGTCATTGACACGTTGAAATCCAATCTTATAGTCCAAATCAAGGTCAATATGCAATGGCTCTGAGCAGAAGTAACCTTGCTTTGGAAAGGCTTTTTTATCGTTAACACGAAAACAACTGTTTCGAGGTTTCATTGCGTTTTTGTTTTTTTTTTCGAAAACGTTTATATGGGAAATTGGTCTAGCGGATTTTGCTCTTGTCCAAAGTTGCCAATAAAACATTGCAATCTATATGATCGACTCAAAATTTTAGGTTAAAAGAAACCAAATCAAAATACCAAAAGGTATATCAATATCGTGAAGAAATATACAAATACACATACACCAATAAAATAGAAATTTTCTACACTAACATTAGTAATTCGCTCCCATTGGCATGCTTACTAGTTCTTTATAAACCTTATAGCTATATATATGTACATACATACATAAGTTTACAGTCGTATTTTTGGAACCGAAGCATATATCATAACTTCAAGAGAATCAAGCGACAATATACTCAACGTTACTGATTTATATGTAAATAAGACACCAATTATGTGAAGATTGATACAGGCCACGAAGAAACAATAATTGCGAATTAACACTCAGGTTTACTGATAATTGATTTCCCCTTAGTAACCAAAATTGGCATATCACATGACCCATGCTTATTGCAGCTATCGGTGATTTAACAACTACCAGTATATCTCGAAAGCAATGCGCTGCTGTTAACAATCTACGACAGAGCAAGACACACTTCGAAATACGTGCAATCGGCATTAGTAACATTGAGAAAATAACTCGATATACGGCAGTAAATAATTATATTGTTAAAGTTTAGTGCTTATTTCGTATCCACAGCACGCGAATCTGTGCTACAAGTAATACCTAACGTTTTAAACAAACAGAACACGGCAGCTTGAACTAAAGTTAATCTGAGTGGCTTTTTATTTGGCCCAGTGGCGTAGCAAGAAGGGGACAAGGGAGCAGTCACCACCGGGCGCAGATATGAAGGGGGCAAATTTTCCTCTGGCCTATAATGCCTATTAACTAATAATTACGCCCTCCCCATGATATAGCGCAACTGCCCAATAAATACGACACAGTGTTACGTTATTTTTGTGTATTACGCTTGCAGTTTTAACTTTTAAAAGCCGCCCACTGAAATACCCTGAATTGATGTACAGAAGTAAATTACTTTTTTGTTGAACATACACTTACTTGTACGTTGTACTCTAGGACTTGTATTTGATCTACAGATGAATGATGGAATAGTGAAAATACGAGATTGATATAACATATTAACTGGTGTGCAAGATCGGCAATATATGCAACAGGCAAGGCCTAGATCTAGATCTGGTAAACATTGTAGGCCTAATGTAGTGGTTTGTAATTATATTGGCCGATTGTAAATCATGTCTTACACTAACTAATGGACTAGACTTTAGGTCTAATTGCAGTTATAACTTTATTTCTAGACCCTAGGTCCATCATCATACAAATTGTAGCCTATATTATAGGTATACTTAGACCTATACTAACTATTAAACTAGGCATTGCACTGGAACAGATCTAATGACTAAGTTAATAGATCTGGATGTAACATTTGTTCTAAATGTTAGGCCTAATAAATCTAAATCTAGGGTTATATCCAGATCTGGGTAGATTCAATACAAGGTGCTTTCAATCTATGCACCCAAATCTAACGTCTAGTTTAGATGTATAAAGCTAAATTTCTGTCATTAGTATTACATCTAGATCCAAACCTAAGACTTAAAAGATGGAACTAACAGGTTTAGCATTAATGTTAGATCCAGATGTACTAGCGACTTAATCTAGGAACTGTAATCTAGCACCACTAAGTAGTTAGCCTATATTTAAGTTCTCATTCTATCAAAACCTTTAATATTAAATATAGCCTTTGAGCCTCTAGGCTTATATTATGTTATGATTACACCCTTCTCCACAGTGTGTGTAATTTTCATTCCAGCAATTTCAGACTTGTCTCCTGTAGTGTTCGTGTATTTAAAACTATCGAGTTTTTAAATGGGATTTAGCAACTGCCAGTAGTTTATATGGTACTCATAAGCATGATTTACCAGCATATACACTCATCTGCATTGATTTCCTTACTGTTGTGTCACATTAATTAACATGAATATGGGTGGTCTAAATAATGGCAGTTAAAGTGAAACCAGGTCCACATGTGCCTAACTAGTCCAGGGTTGCAACTATAATTGTATAATTTAAATATAATTTGTGATTAGGAACTTAGGAAAGTAGAATGCTTCCTTTCATCTGACAATTTGCACGGTGCAACTAAATAGTGTAGTCAGTATTTATTAATTTATTCTTTTAGCCTATTATGTCAAAAAAATAAAGTGGGGCACAGGGACGCAAAAGACGTGCACAATTTGCAGCTTCGATGGTGGAGTCAAGCAAATTGATAAGAGCTTTCCTTGTTGGAAGTGATGACACCAGTAACCAGCATCTGTTCCTTTTGATGGCAGCAAAGAGGTCAAAGTGCAAGATTGTGAACATGTTATTTCATTTGAAAAAGAAAACAATGAAGAAACTGTTCTCTGTCCTGTTGAAAGTTACAATAATAATGAACAAGAGGA
>NW_013666664.1:154810-170266 GCF_000517525.1 Limulus polyphemus | reverse complement strand
AAAACATTTCAGAGGTAGGGGCGCCAAAAGCATCTTTGCCCCCGGGTGCTGAGAACTCTTGCTACGCCACTGATTTGGACCGTGGATTACACGTCAATAATACATACAACTTTCAACTTTCAGGAGTTTGTTTCGATTTGCAAGATGTACACGAAATTTTTTCGTTTTGTATACTAACAAAGTGATGTTTTAATAGCCATTTACTTATTTTGTGAGATGCTGTGTAACTTTCAACTTTGCCAGACATGTAGAAACGATTGGTTTTTGTTTGTTGAGGTTTAGACTGATATTCGTACATATCTCGATGATTTTTCTTCTATTCGCTTCAGGTGACATTTCTTGCAATTGTTACGAGGGTATAATAAACGACAGATCACGTGACATGGGAAATGCCGATGGCAACAAGCCATCTGGCAGAAAACTGAGACACAGCGACAAACACAAATAAGGAGTACAGACGGAAGAAAGGGAAAGAAGTGTGAAGAATAAAAGAATTTACATACAAGTAACTAAAGAGGTAGAGTACATGCAAATATTAACGAAAAGAAGCGTAGGGGAGTTCGAGAAAGAGACAACGAGGGAAGCTGGAAATGGAAACAGAAAGCTGGGGTGAGTAGAAAATCGGTGGATGATAATGATGAAAAAAACAAGATGAAGAAAGTTGTTGTTTGTACTTAAACACACATCTGCACAATTGGCTATCTGTGCTCTGCCCACCACGGGTATGGAAACTCGGTTTTTAGAGTTGTAAGTCCTCAGACATACCGCTGTGCCACTGGGAGCAGATGAAGAAAGAAGTCAAATTACTGAAAAAATCAAAACTTAGAACTATGAAAAGAGAAATAATATAAAGGTGGATGGGAAAATAGCCGAGATATAGCGGCGCAGAGAAAGATAAATGAAAGCACTGTTGAATTTAGGGGGTGTACATGGGGACATTCCCCCTGTGCAAAAAAATCTCCCTGAAATACAGTATTTTCCATTTTGTCGAATTTGAATTCAACCCCCTACAGTTTCACACACACCACCCCCCCCCCTCGTTCCCCCGGGTGTGAGACACGAATGGGCGACTGGTTCAACAACAACAACAAAACTGATTGGACCAAACTAGACAAGACAGAACAGAAATGAGGTGGAAAAAAGAAAATGTATGTGCATAAAATAGATAAAAGCTGAAACATAAAAAGGTTGAAATTTTATAAATAAATATACAAGTTAAATGAACGAGAACAAGAAGAACGGAAGTTACTAAAACGAAATAAAGAACAAGCGGATATGTAATTTAACTCCCCTTCACCATAATGAACGGTTCGTAACAGGCGAGAATTGCTGGACATAAACTGAGTCATCGGTTTTGGCAGGTCATGTGCACTCGACATGAATGTACTTCATCAACTTACGCAATGTGTCAAACTGTTGCGCAAACACTATCCTCATATGACAATGAGAGAAGGAAAACTTCAAGGTCCGGCAAGTGGGAAGGTTATTTGATTGGCCCTAAGCTTTTTGACCCAATATTGAAGAAAGATTTGGTTTAACTACTTAAACCAACGAGTCAATGTGTAAGAGCGACATTCCCCTGTCAGTCAGTGAATACATGCTAAAAGAAAAAAACAAAAAAAGAAGAGAGAGAGAGATTAACCTTCGTATGCTACCCAGGAAAATAAAAGACAATGTTTGCAATGCCCACGTTGACATATGTGCACGTGGTAAAATATTTTACCTCCGATAGTCATTTGTTGCCGTGTTAAGTAAACACCAGTCCACGGTAAGCTTCTCAGCGAATACTGGATTATGGATTATTGTCATTGTAGTACGGACAATTTTCATTTATCACTTTTGAAAGTGTAGTTTATTCTATAAATATGTATACATATATTTACACCCACTCCTAAACTGAGATGAATGTGTCGAAAATCACCAACTAAAGGTAAATTCACAAGAAACAATTTCCATTCACTGCCAATAGATGGCGCAGAAACAGTAGTTTCGGAAGAAAGAGCTTTCAACCATGAATTACGTCAAACATGTCATAGTTAACTTTTTCCATAGAACTTTCAACTATGTCAGTGGGTTCAAAACATAGAAAATGAGTAACTACAAAGTTCAAACAATACAGCCGAATGCCCAGTGTAATTTAATCAGTTTAATGTTTCAAGAATTACGTATAGTCTTACGGTTATGAAACTTTCTCGAGATCGCAACTTCAAGAAATAAGAACCAAGATCAGTTTAAATGTATAGAACATTTACAAAAGTACAAAACTGTGTTAAAAAAATTAAAATCCATTTAAAAAATAACGAATAATATTTCTCTCTTTCTGAAACAACGTGCCTTAAATTTCATATTTTATCCTTTTCTTCAAAATCGGAATTATTTTCTCCATGGATTCAGGTGAAACACCGCTAACCCACCGGGAGACTGTTGGCAGTTGTAGAAACACAGTCACAGCTCCTCGGAATATTTTAAGATTCTTCTCTCACTTAGCTTTTCCATAAAATGATAAATTACTTTTTACTAATACCTTCATTAAAACTTATAAAGTATCTTTTTTAGTTAGATCAATCAAATGGAAGAGATAATTTAATGTTACGAATGTGCGATGTTGAAGATGGTTCAAAACATTACATCGCCATAACAGTAATACACCTCCACGGAAGTAACTGGAAGTGTCTAGAAACTGCAGTGATGAATATAAACCAGTCTAGTTGATGTTCTCAACCACAGACAGTTATAGACTTATAGGTGAACAGAATGAAACACAGATAGATGAACAAACATGTTTTTTTTACTTCATAATAACAGAATTGAGATTTCAGTTTCACATTGTTAAATGAACATATAAGGTTATATACATTATAACAATAACTAAGAAAAAATAAGTTGTTCCACTAACCTTCCTCGCCCTTAATCTGCTGGCTGAGTGGTCACTAACAGTACGGCTGAAATAACGTGGCTGTCTTATTAGACTCCTCGCAGTATGCCTACTGTCCGAGATCGCATATTGCACGTGCCAACCAACTAACCAGTAAAAACAAACTAAGAAAATCCATATCCAATTCCTCATGTTTCAACCAGGAGAGTGCAGGAAGGTTGTGCAAAAGTCTTGTTCGTAGCTGTTATGGTAAACAACTCGAATGCTTGAGATTTGAAAGCGTGACTCCCAAGGGCGGTGTTTCCAAAACTTTTACACGACCTTACGAATGAAACAGATTTCACACACTTACAACTAACATCTTGTGTATTAGTCGTAACGATAAGAAACTGTGTTCAATATTCAAGTTAAAGACATGCGTCATGAAAGTTTAACTTCAGCATTCATATTTGGTGAGACGTTGTAATAATATGGAACTGCACAGCAGCGTTTTCTAATTTCGTTGATTTTTTTTTCTATTAGTGACCATACTTAATGAACTGGTCATAAATATATCGGCCACGTGATAGCGGCCTTAGAACTTTTTAGCGGCACCTACAAAATCCTCACCATAAGCGAAGATATTACTCCACCTGGAAAAATGGGCTTAAGTTCCTCAATTAGTATCTTTATATATGCTGTATATTCGAAGAATTTCTCGCCATTGGTGGTGTTGATACAAAATTTCTTTATCCAGATAAGTGGTCAAATCCTGGTTAATTTGTCATTTTTGTCCAAGTTTTTTACTTCATTTGTGATGCATACTTACGAGTCATATATCCATTTGTTTTCACGTACTGATGAGCAAGCACAGAGGTATACAAGCCAAACTTTCTAAAATGTCATTTATAACCGAAGTAACTACTTGGAAACGTGTTCAACACCACGCTGTTATTTCCTCAAAGTTGAAGTAAGGTGTTCAAACCGTAACCTATATATTATTACCTATTTTATAGAAGAACAAAAAGGCATTTCACTAGTCATCGTTCTCTCACCGCAACAGAGCAGTTATGTAAGAAATCAAACAAAAACTTTAACTCAGTAAGGAATGTAATTTAAGTACAACATAATTTTGTTTATAACGATGACTACAAATCTCTCATCAACTCAACTTACGTTTAAATAATAGGCTTCATATTGCTTATCCTTTCCTAGAGCAAGAGGAGAGAAAGTAATAAAGAAACCCATGTCAGGCCAACAATGGAAAGCGGCCTCGTGTAGAAACGCTAAAAGTGTTCTATTCCACTCTTGAATGATAGCGAACTTTTATGCGTGTCTTCTATTACAAACTTTCTTACTATGCTCTGACTTCCCCCGAGATCTGGAGTTTGCAGCTCGGTTACTCAGTTCTCACTGCTTCGGTTAATCGTAGACAACAGCTATTTATGTCGTTCCGTTTAAAGGAAGGAGGTTGAGGCAAGAGTGTCGCTCGGCGACTGTTCAATTTGGCCTAATCAAGGAGGAACAAGATTTATTATTATTGAGACCTGAGAAGATCAAAAGATCTGACGGGAGCAGAAATAACATTAAACGTATTTTATCTATTTGTACCTTATTAGTGAGAATTTTTCAAATAGCAAAACTTTCCCTAACTTAATATATTTCCAATTAATTGTAATCAAACAGCCAAATATTTAATAAACTTCGGAGCCAAATTAGACACCACAAAAATAACTATTCAATTTATTCCAAACTTTGTAGAATAAAAAATATGAAAAGGAATTGATTAGATAATGAATAAACTACAAACTGCAGTCAACCTTATAACAACAAGTCATTCTCTTTGACAGCATAATGTTTTAGACATAAAACTCTCGGCCAAGATTTGAAATAATGTGTATACCTTATTTATACATTCTTGGTTTGTATTTGTATTGAACGTAAATTATTTTTAAAAACTTCTAATGTGTCTGATTCTTTCACATTTTCTGCGTTGAATATAACAGATGTGATAATGAATCAAACAACAGATGGCAGCACTGCCTATCACCCATTTCTTTTGCTGTCATAAATGTATATACATATGTAGATCAAATAGATTATACAAACTAGTTTTACAAGCTTTAGTTACTGTAAAATATACGATCAAAATAAAAAAAAAAGATTTGCACACCACATTAAATGAAGTATTCATAATCTATTGCTTTGTTGTTTCAAAAACTTCCAGCTCAGATTATGACTATATTTTTTTCTAATAAAACGTTTTCTTCTGAATACTTGACATATGACCCGCAAAATGGAATGTTATATTCAAATAATTTTCCATATGTAATTGAAATCTTAAACAAAACCCTCATGGGTATTGTTAGAAATAATATAAAAAATGTTCCACGTTATCCCGGCAAAATTATCTTAAGGGGAAGGAAAAAAGTCTATAAGAAACATGGCACCTATTGACTCCACCTAGCACTTAGAGGATCCCCTAAAGACCAAACTAATACACTAATCAAAGCCTAGGGTGTCTCTAATCCTTGCTAAGATTCTAATATAGTTTTGCTACTCTTTTTTATAGTCTACCATATCGATTTTCATTCATATTTACTAGATCTCCCCAGTGGCTCAGCGATAAGTCTGAAGGCTCCCGCCGCTGAAAAACGGGTTTCGATACTTGTGGTGGTCACAAAACGGGTAGCCCATTGTTTAAATTTACGCTTAACAACAAACAAGCATATTCACCATTATAAACCGGATTCTTTGGGAAATCACAAAAATCTTTCGATTGGTTTCAATTTCAAGCAATTAGATATATTTTTTCAGAGTTGTTCATAGAGAAATTCAATACAGACAGCTTTTTGTTAGAAATATATATATGTGTGTGTGTGTGTATATAACTTGAAGAAAAGCAAAAAACAAATATTTTTACCCGGAATTTTTGATAACAATGATTATTAGAAGTATTTTCAAACACTTAACAATCATTAAAAATTGTGTAGTTTGTGTTATTGTTTGCTTATTTTCGTGCTTTTCAAGTAAAAAAAAGTGATATTAAAAAATTAGCTTTTCTAATTATTCTAGTTGTATGATTCTAGTGTTTATACAATAACACTAGATTTTTAGTTGTGTTTTTGTGTGTGAAAAGATCGACCTTGCAGACTATATCTATATACTATAAAGTCAGAAAGATCGAAAACGTTTTCAGATCAGCTTATAAAAAAAGAGTTTGATCGCAATGGTTCGTCAGATAAAAGTTGATTCAAATGGGTAGTCGTGAAAAATTACAGTACCAATGTTTCAAAAGTTTTAATTTTTGTATGAAGGGCTCGTGATATTTAATTTTCGTACTCATATTTCGGAAGATTAAATTTTAATGCTAATATTTTGATAGATTTAAGATTTGTATTAGCAATTCACGATATTTCATTTTTTGCAATGATAGTGTGAAAATTTTAATTTTTGTGCCACTGGTTGGGAGATAAAAATCTTTGACAGATGTTCGGAATATTCAGTCTTGATACTAACTGTTTGAGAGATTTAATCTTTGCAAGAAAAGTTCGAAAGATTCAATATCTATACTAATTTTACGAGAGATTGTAATTTTTTATCAATGATTTGTTGATTATAGCATATACGATAATGTCAGTCAGATGTAGCAAAAAAAACTACAACAAAAAAACCTGTTTTGTAAGTTGACATCTAGCTTAGAACTTCTAATTCTGTTTGAGCTGAGCATGACTTAGTGCAGGTGTTCGCAACCTTTCTCAGCATAACGCCCCCAGAATATTCCGTATGCTGACCGAGGCCCCAACCCAATGAATCTATAGATACTGTGAACCTTAACAGTATTGTGTATCTTGTGCTTTTGCTGCAGCTCCCTGTCACGTTCCGGAAGCCCCCGGGAGGACCGTGGTACCCAGTTTGAAAACTCTGGTTCTGTTGCCTTAAATCGCGCTCCACACTTGGCAACGATTTTAGGGAACTCTCCTTCCTTCGTCTTATTTCCAGATCTCCTCACAGCTCCTCCTGATACCTTGAGGCAATCCCACTAGTTAGATCAATATAAAAAAAACTCCTCCACGATAATCCAAAATTATCTAAATTTAGGTGCCACTTAATCTTAAATCACGCAGTGGGGTGAAGAGAAAGTGAAGTGTCAGATCGCCTCTGGTCATATTACAGTCCCCTTCTGGGAATGAAATATATATTAACACAAGTTCCCACCATGGATGGAAGAAGGCAGCGAGTTTGTTTGAAAGAATGACGGTCAAGTAGCCCAAGAGTTGGCGGTAGGCGCTGTTGACTAGGAGCCTTCAGTAGCTCAAAGTTAAGAACGGATAGCGTAGATGGCCCTTGTGTAATTTGGGCGAATATCCAAAACAAACACAAAATGGATCCTCTTTATTTGTTTAAGAACAGCACAAAATCATTTTTTTAAAGATCTCACGCTGTAAGTAGGACGATATGTTACTCACTGTACTATCGTACTCGTATTATTATCGTACGTACTTGAATTGGTTAAAAAGTAACGAGCATTTTGTAGGAGTGCTTGTCGTAAATGAAATCATGCCAAGTTAAATTCTATTTCCTATAATATGGCTAGCTATGATGCGACCACCATCAATCCCACCACAGTTACGCTTTTATTTTTGAAACACTCGAAGGTCGAAGCGAACATACGATCTGAAAATTATTCATATACGCTTTATGATGAGTTTTAATTTAGAGAGCATAACACTATATATAAAATTCAGCTTTTAGGCCCACGTATAAGTTAAGCATGGAAGACAATGTGTAGAAATAATTATGAAATAATGGCTCGTTGAGATAGATTATTACTGTGTCACATTTCTCTCCGCCCCCACAATTGTACACTTGTATGTATTTAATATGCAGAAATAAGAATTTAAAATTTGAATTTACACATTAACAGGCCCGTGTTAACAGGCAAGAGTGCAGGTTTAATAATTTAAATTATTAGTAACTGGATTACTAATAAATGAAATTAAAAAGTTTTAAAAATAAATTATCATCACTATTCAGTAGTTTGTTTGTTTGTAATTAAGCACAAAGCTAATTGACCATCTGTGCTCTACCCACCACGTGTATCGAAACCCAGTTTCTAGCGTTGTAAGTTTGCAGGCATATCGCTGTGCCACTAGGGGGCATTATTCAGTAGAATATACTTATTCACCTCCGATGTGTTCATATACTTTTGTTTATTTGTTTTTTGTTAAGCACAAAGCTACACAGTGTGGTATCAGTGATGTGGCTATCACCGGTATCGAAACTCGATTTGTAGCGTTGTAAGCCCCAGACTTACCGCTGAGCCACAGACAACCATGTGTTCATGAATACAGAATTTACCAGTGTACGTTAGAATTAGCTGTTAACAGGAAAATCGAAACGAGTAGTCTAAATAAAATGGGCTCGGCATGGCCAGGTGGTTATGGCGCTCGACTCGCAATCTGCGGTTCACGGGTTCGAATCCCCGTCCCACCAAACATGCTCACCCTTTCGGCCATGGGGGCGTTATAATGTGACGGTAAATCCCACTATTCGTTGATAAAAGATTAGCCCAAGAGTTGGCGGTGGGTGATGATGACTAGCTGTCTTCCCTCTAGTCTTTCACTGGTAAATTAGGGACGGCTAGTGCAGATATTCCTCGTGTGAACTAAATGAAATGAAACGAATTACAGTGCTGGTAAAAACTGAGCTAAACATGTTACACAACATTTTATATTTACATACATACAAGATCACCTTCTTACATAAACGGCCTTAAACCTGGAAAAATAAGTAAGTGTTATATCGAAATAACTTATAAAATGACAGAGAGGATGCTTATTATAAAGAATGTTTCATAATCTACTTTATCCGTTACAAGTGAAGACAGTTTATTCATATTGAATAAATAAATATATATATATATCATATTTTCCTACAATGTTAAATTACCATTATAATTGTACTATTTTATGGTAATACGACTGCGTGACTTTTTATTTTTGTAAAAATAAAATTTTTCTTGTCGTGTGTCATCCCTGAATATCAGTGTGTTGATTTAGGGGAAACAAAGACCACAATTACGGAGCGTTAGGTTTATTCTCTGTTATGAATAGAAACGAGTTTGTGTGTTAGAACTTTATCGTTTAGCCGTTCCTAATTTTGGACTGACGGACTTCAGAAGGGAAGTCAACTTGCCGATAGCAACTGCCACGCATAGGCATGAAACCGGAGGAGGGGTGAGGGGAATGTACTCCACTTTTCGGCAAAGTAGTTAACTGCCCCTATTCAAAACATAAAAAAAACAAACTGTAGCAATGATAATGTAATAAATTCGGTAAAATAGCATGTAGAGCCTAAAAATGTAAGGCGGGTTATATTTGCCAGCATTCTTATTGGCTCGATTTAAGTGTGCTATTCTTTTGGACAAATCAGTAAAAATGCCAAAGGCGTCCTTCGACATTCAAAGTGCTTCCTCTCCCTATGCAATCACAAATTCTTGAGCTACTCTTGTGTGCCATAATAGTGGGATTTGACTGAGACTCTGAGACATTAATAGCTCCCCCCCCCCAAAAAAAGGGGGGGCGAAGAGCAGTGAAACGCGAACCACCATAAATCCTCATATGCTAGATAGACAGACAGGGAGAAATATTTTAGCTTAATATATAAATAAAATAATATCCGAGTGGTCAAGTTTTTTTTTTCATTTGGAGGAGTGAGAAAAACAGGAACTTTCCGATGATATTGACATTATCAGTCATTTATTTCCATGAAGTTTTAATATTTTTTGTTGTTGTTTTCCGAGTAGTATCGCAGGTGTGTTTCATTGGAGAATTAACGATTAAACAAAATATATGACTTGCAAGCAAACACGAAGCACGAACTGACTTTCATCAATGCAAGATAACCTTGAACAAACTTGTTCCCGCCAAAAACAGATCCATTGTTTCGAACATACGTCAGGGTTCGATTCTGTTTTTTCTTTTATTTGACAAAACCGTAAAGGATTCGAAAAGATCTTCATCCCAATGTGATTCGTCATAGGATTAACTTTAGCTGTAGGATCTCTAGAAAACAAGATAAATTATTAGCTTTAATGCCTGTATTTCACCAAGTTTCAAAGTTTTTGAACATCACACAATAGATTATTACAATCCCACGTGAAAATATTGAGACATTTTATTTTGCAGTAATCAATTATCCATTCTAAAAGCCTTAGTCTAAATTATCTTATGAACATATAGTAACTACTCTAACAAGCATTACTACGCTGAAGGATACTGAGATAGTTTGTTACCCCTCTTATCAGCTGTAAGAAGTAACACCTGAACGGTAGGTCCAGTTTGTTATCCTTATTATCAGCTGTAAGAAGTAACACCTGAACGGCACACAGATTGTTACCCCTCTTATCAGCTGTAAGAAGTAACACCTGAACGGTAGGTCCAGTTTGTTATCCTTATTATCAGCTGTAAGAAGTACCATCTGAACGGTTGGTACACTTTGTCATCCTTCTAAGCTGCACCCCACATTAATACAGCTTGTACCTTTGTATGTATTGTAGCAAGCTATATTTTTAACACTTTTATTTAGATGTTTGTTTACATGAAGATGCATGACGCAATATTAATTTCATTAAAGTTAAGGATCAAGTAGTTTCGTGTAGTAAGTCGAAAAAGAGTAAGATATGGATACAATAATCACTGAAGCAGTGAATTAATGATTGAGCTAGTTCAGTGCCAGTTTGACAGTATAAGTTGTTGCATCTGTAATTCAATTAGTGTTAAACATTGATGGTTAATACGTCTGTTATTGAAATTCTGTAAGTAAGTTTTGTATTTGTAAGTTAGGCGTACTTTAGTTTCTAGTTTTTGGAAGTTCTGTTTTAAACGTTATTCGAACACTTTTATTTGAACTTAGGCCTACAAGTAAACGTAACCTGTAAAAAAAGCTATTCATGTAATTAATTAATTCGTTATCGTTACCTGGACTAAACTTGGCATCATCTTTACCAAATAATCCAAAAAAACCCACCCAACTACAGAACACGTTGAAACAATATGCATATCCTCCCACAGTTCTGGAGCTAACAGGAACAAACTTGGTAGGTGTATTTGGGGTGGACTGGACTGAAGAGTGTCCTTATCTATATGACGTAGTCCCCCAGCAAGGTACCGCTGGCGAGTGTCTTAATGGATTTTCTTTGGGGGGAGGGAACAAGATACGGACTGAGGGTAATAAAGGAGCTTGATTGGAACATTGTGGCCTCTATGAATGAGAGAATCATGGAATCCCTCATAGAAACGCAAATATTTCATACCTGTCACTTTAATGTTTAAAGTTACATGGTTATCCTATCATTGTATATATATGTATATATATAAACTAGTAATAACTTTATACAAATGAAAATTAAATTATTTTAAATTATGCAAATGTTATTAATTTCAATGACACCCCAAATGGCTCAGCGGCAAGCCTTGCAGGCTTACGACGCTAAAATTGGGTTTAGATATATCCGTGGGTGTGAAGAGTACAGATAGCCCATTGCGAAGCTCTGCACTTAACAACAAATAAACCAAAGAAACCAAACTTCAACGGCAGTTTTAAAATTAATAAGATATAAGTGATTGATCTCTGTAAGATAAACTGTTGTCATGGCGCAAGTTGTAGTGTAAAGATATTTGAACTGGTTTTTAACAACAATAACCAGATTACGAGATCAGTTATTTTTGAAAGATATGGTTTATAGTTGTCGAGTGTTTGAACATATAATATCAAGTACTAAAACAAATTCTATACTAACTCAGTTTCCGTTTCTGATTCTGTACGAAGCAACTCTGAATACCTAAGAACTCAGAGAAACTGGGACAATACACAGTGTAACATACAAATATGTTATGTATTATGTTCTCTGGTTGCTGGTAGCTTTAAATGTTTTAGTGAACAAATACAAGTTTACCGAGGAAATACAGCAGTTTTTCATGCTTGAATCAGAATCACATCGAATCCTGCTTAGTTTTGTTTTCTTGCCATGTAAAGATTAAAAGTTGAATGAAACCATCATTTCAACACAGTGGGTACATTTAATCGTGGACTCTTGACTTGTAAATGATTTTAGATCTAACTGTCATCTAAGTGTGCATACCACCTTTAAAACGCGTAATTAAAATCGTGCAGCGAATTCCAAAATTATAAGATATAGGTTTTTACTGCTCTTGTTTAAGAGCACAATTCTTGGAAAGTATACAGCCAAAAATCTCCTTTTGCTATTTAACGCATCTACTGAAGACATATGTTAAGTTCATATTTTATCAGTAGATAATACAAAAATACGTAATTGATGAAGACTGTTTAATTGAAAACACGTGTTTTACCGCAGGGAAATAGCTGTCGTTAGTTGTGAAACTTTAAAAGTATTTGTTTGTTTGTTTTGAATTTCGCACAAAGCTACACGAGGGCTATCTGCGCTAGACGTCCCTAATTTAGCAGAGTAAGACTAGAGGAAAGGCAGCTAGTCATCACCACCCACCGCCAACTCTTGAGCTACTCTTTTACCAACGAATAATGGGATTGGCCGTCACATTATAGCGCCCCCACGGCTGAAAGGGCGAACATGTTTGGTGGGACGGGACTTTAAAAGTAAGTACTATTACTTTAATTATAAGACGTTTAAGGCATAATTTCGTATCCAATGAGTTATGATCAGTTTCACCACAGTTTTGCCAATGTAAAAATAATGATAAAAAATATTAATATAAAAAAGCCGTATAACAAAATGAATATTATGTCAGAGAATATGTCGTAAAATATTTAGTGACTAAAATTAAACGAAAATAATTTCAGCCGGTAAGTTGTTGTTCCGTGAGCTCTATAGATAGTTTCTATTTAATACAAAGTAAGTAAAATATGGTAAACGTGTTGAATTATTTAAGCATATCGGAATCATACATTCCACTAATTACCCAAACAATTGTGTAAAGGAAAGTTGTTGAACTTGTTTTTTCTAGAAATTTGGGCAAAATAAATTTCGTGAAAATCTCGCCAAAACACAATGATCAAAAACTGTAAAAGCAATTTGGGAAACACCTTAACAATTCAACACACCTGTTGAAGAACCTGTTTCACATCATATGAGGACACAGGTGTTGATTAAAATTAGGAAAGACACGGTAATGTTCATGTTATAACTGTTATATCATGCTATAATGTTATATGAAACAAAACATGGAATCTCTTCTTCTTTCCAAGTGCCGAACTGCAGGAAATTTGTATCATATCGATCCAGATTTATAACTAAATAAATTACAATATATATATATATATATTTTCAAAATTTCTAAGTTTCAAAGTATAGTAGGTTTTGAAACTTAACCTTAAATAGGAGAATAAATAAATAAAAAGCTTGTGTTTTAGAAATATGTATATAAGAAATGTTATTTTCTTTAAATAATATTAAATATTATAAAATTGCAGATGGAAAATAGGACAAATATCATTGGTTTAAACCATCCCAAAATATTCAATATGTGGTAATCTATATCAGAAAAGTTTTTCTCTTTGTATGCTATACTGGGAGATTCTATATATAAGATAAATAAAGTATCCGTCATGAAAATTAATAAAGGAAGATTATCACACTGAAGAAAAAATGTATTAATGAAAATATCAGAACTAAAAAGGTCTGTTCACAATACATATCTTTTCTTTTTATAATAACAATTTCATCATAACTAACTTTAGACGTTGTCCAATTAAAAACTGTATTTTAAATGATCAGTATATCAGTTTTCTTGCACTTAAACGTCCTTGCTAAATTTTAGCAGTGATTAAAGCATGTTATAGTCCATGAGTCAGACCAGATCTGACTACCAAACAGAGGGACTAAGTGCTACTATTTTGTTTTTAGTTAGTCTTATGTCTTTAGTGTCTAAAAAATGTGATGGACTTTTGAGATCCACAGTTAAGTGACTTTTTGGCAGCCGTTTGTAAAGATGGCCACCAATTCATTAAAATCATCAAAAATGCATGTTGGTTTGCAGGTGGGCATCTACATCAAATGTAACCTTAACAAATTTTGACAAAATTTATCTCAAATTAGTTGTGGCCTGCAGCTGCATTTACTTTGTGGAAATTGTGTCATTATTTGCAATTATATTTTATAAATTAGCTCCTACATTCTGTACAATTTTCAACATAAAACATAAGCTGCTGTTACTTGAACGTGATATTTATTGTGCTTTCTGTACTCTACATTATATTTAGGTGGATATATGTACAAATATGAAACCCATAAATATGATAAATGCTGCGCTGTGTGATTTTCATGATCACCTTTTGAGTTTGCAGCAAACAAGTATCCCAACACTCTTTGCTGTTGATGTATGTGTATATACTCACGTGTTCCACATTTTGTCCCGAGATATTTTGCTTGCCTTCTGATAGCTGTTCGTAATATGTATCCAAATCAGCCTGTATATCGCCAATTTTGAGTTAAAGTATATATATCGTGTATATATTCTTAAATCAGGTAATGAAATACACAAGCACCGATACCTGTCAAAGCAAATCATACCGACTCACGTGGAATATCAAGTATTGTGATTGTAAATGTACAATATGCACAAGTAAGTTCAATGAGTTATCCTGAAATTTTAAGGAAGACGCTGGGAAAAAATATTCCAATAACAAAAATGTAAAACTTTTACATTCATGTCTAGAACATCGTAGCTCATGGCTTTTGCTATATTCATAATAATAATTGTGTAACTAATGTAGTATGCCATTAAGTGTTAGGAGAATTCACGGTCACATTTTTCGTTTTGCAGGAGATTTTAAATAATTGGTATGCTTCATTCACAAACATTCAATGGGAGGGATTGACGTGCTGATATCCGAACAAGAAGAGAGGACACGTGTCTTTTGTTATAAACATTCAATGGAAAGGGATTGACGTGCTGATATCTGGACAAGAAGAGGAGGACACGTGCATTCTGTTACAAACATTCAATAGAAGGGGACTGATGTGCTGATATCTGGACAAGAAGAGGAGGACACGTGTCTTTTGTTATAAACATTCAATGGAAAGGGACTGACGTGCTGATATCTGGACAAGAAGAGGAGGACACGTGCATTCTGTTACAAACATTCAATAGAAGGGGATTGATGTGCTGATATCTGGACAAGAAGAGGAGGACACGTATCTTCTGTTGTATGCCAAGCACACTGCAGAGAACTTCCCAAATCTAGTTATTGTGACAGATAATGTCTTCATTATTTGCCTAGGGATGAGCCAGAGCGTCACCAGCAGAATCCTCTTGAGACGAGGTTCAAAATCATCTGTGAGGCTTGTTGACATCACAAAACTAACTAAAGCGTTGGGAAGTGATGTTTGCAAAGCGATGATAAGCCTTCATTCATGAACTGGATATGACATGATTAGCTTGTTTGCTGGAAAAGGGAAACTGAAAGCACTGAAATTAATGATACAGGTTCCGAAGTTCTTGGAAGCATTTGCCTAACTCGGCAAGATTTGGACCCTTCTGGATGAAATATTCAGTAAAGACAATTAATAATCCTGTGTGAAGAAGCCTATTGATTTTGAA
>NW_013666664.1:148236-153895 GCF_000517525.1 Limulus polyphemus | reverse complement strand
TGTAGCTTTGTGCATAATTAAAAACAAACAAACAAAACAAACAAGATGTTTCTTATCCTTCACATTCAGACTCAAATCTTCTGAAACTCGATAAAAGGACTTTATCCAGTTTTTTATTTTTGGCTCGCTGTATGTGATCGCTATTAAACACATCTGTTTCTCTTAAAAGAAGCTGTCTCGTTCACACACACAAAATACGCTAAACCAGTTCTACCTTTATAGTAATTAATACGATAGAACAAACACATTAAACATGATTATGTTTCTTGCTTACCTGAGACATCGATATACGATTTACGAACAATATATATATATATATATATACAATTGTTTCTGAAACAGTATTGTCTTCTTAAGTTCCCTAAGTAGCAAAAGTGACACACGAGCAATAGCTATTATACACTTGCATAAGTCTATATTTGGGAAGCAGGCTTCATATTCCAGCCTGTGGTTGGTAAAGGATTACTTAATACAAAGGAACCAACCATTAAATAAACAGTTATTATTGAAATAAACACTTGAATTTTAGAATTTTTTTACAAAAAGTAAACCTAACCGTCTTGGAGTTTCAAGTGAGATTTACGAGTTGCCATTTTCCAACATAAAGTTTACTGATGGTATAACCTGCTAGTAACTTATTAAGTCAAATTAATGCCTTGCAAGTATTTCCTCTGTTATTCCCAAATAACCTAGCAAAATAATAAAATGAGTCTCAAGACTAAAATTCAGTACTACATTAGAGGCAGAAACGTTTTTAGAGTTAATGACTGACTCATGGTTTTATATTGTTGATATGTTAACAGGGTTTGCTACCAGCCATACTCTAATTAGAATAGAAATTATCTTTGCATTAAATTTAGTGTTTACAAGTCTGCATAACATAACACAGAGGACGTCAGACACAAGGTTTCGATACCCATGGTGGGCAGAGCACATATAGCCCATTGTGTAGCTTTGTGTTTAATTACAAACAAACAGAACACATAGGCAAATTAAACGTGTGTATTATCAAGGCAGATCGTATTGCTTGTTTGTAGTTAAGCACAAAGCTACACAATGGGCTGTCTGTGCTCTGCCCACCACTCAGACATACCGCTCTGCAACTGCGGGGCACAGATCGTATAATATGGATAGAACAAAACATTATCAGCCACATACAAGTAACTTAACAGATCCAGTCGTATGGTTAAGATCTATCATTGATAAAATACTTAGATTTTTCGTTGATGTTTTTTACCCAGTCCAGCCGGATTATTAATTAAGATCTATTGTAGATAACATATTTATATCATACGTAGAAATCATGGGCCCACCCGGATGGTTAACATCTATCGTTGATATCATATTTATATTATACGTTTACATTATGGATCAGGCCGGAAGGTTAAAATCTGTTGTTGATAACCTATACTTAGATGTCATTTTGACCTCATAAAACCAATTGGATGGTCAAGATCTATTAACAATAGCATACTTATACGTTTCCCTTATGGACCAAGCCAATAGAATATTTGAACTTTTCTCTTAAGCCCTCAACTAACTTACGTAAGTTATACCTTCAAGTTGACTTAACTTTGTGCTAAAGAGAATAACTATGCTTTACCAATTCTATTTCATTGGCTGCATATAACAACTATAATCCATTTTCCACTATAAGTGTTTTATTTGGTAATCTGCTTATATTCTTATGTACATTTTGTGATGATGATGTTTTTTTTTCTTTTTCATCTTTTCTTCTACTGAATCTGTCGGGACCGGCATGGCCAGGTGGTTAGGGCGATCGACTAGTAATCTGAGGGTTGCGAATTCGAATCCCTGTCTTACCAAACGTGCTCGCCCTTTCAGTCGTGGGGGCGTTATAATGTGACGCTCAATCCCACTATTCGTTGGTAAAAGAGTAGCCCAAGAGTTGGCGGTTGGTGGTGATGACTAGCTGCCTTCCCTCTAGTCTTACACTGCTAAATTAGGTACGGCTAGCGCAGCTATCTCTCGTGTAGCTTTGCGCGCTTACACTGCTAAATTAGGGACGGCTAGCGCAGATATCCCTCGTGTAGCTTTGCGCGAAATTCAAAACAAACAAACAAACTGAATCGATCTTCCGTTAACTTGTTACATTAATTTTTCTCACGTCTCTTTTTCATTAAGATTAATGTAGTTTGAAATTTCATGTATTTTATATTATTAACGATATAAACATATGCACTTTACAAACACGTTAATGCTGTTCGTTTGCTCGCAATCTGCGAGTCGTGGGTTCGAATCCCCGTCGCCAAATATGCTCGCCCTTTCATTCTTGAAGGTGTTATAATGTGACGATCAATCTCACTATTTGTGAGTAAAAGAGTAGCCCAAGAGTTGACGGTGGGTAAGGTTGACTAGCTGTTGTCTCTCTAGTCTATCACTGCTAATAATATATGTTTTTGTTTGTTTGTTGTTAAACACAAAGCTACACAGTGAGCTGTTTGGGCTCTGTCAACTGCGAGTATCCAAACTCGAGTTAACAACGTTATAAGTCAGCAGATTAACTGCTGAACCACCGTAACTTACCCACAGTGATTTAAACGCCTATAATATTTCTAACCCTAATGAGCCGTCCGCAGATTTTAACATCATTATGTAAGTTTTTTGCATAGACTTGTTGAATTTAATTCGTTTTGTTAAAAATGAAGGCTGTCGTGCCGTGCCTAAGACTTTTATTCCCATCCGTTTGTTTATTGCTTAGAGCCTTAAACCATTAAAGTAAACAAGAACTGTTCTAATAGCCACGCAAACAAGATACATTTAAATCAGAAGAGGAAAGTTCAAAGTTACATACATTATTCTTGGATAACAATACAGATAACAGATCTGAAAGTTACAGGCTGTATATAAGACATGGTTTGTTTGTTTGTTGAATTTCGGTCACCTACTAGAGGACTATCTGCGCTAGCCGTCCCTAATTTTGAAGTAATAGATTAGAGGGAAGACAGCTAATCAGCATCACTGACTGCCAACTCTTTCTCAAAAAATAGTGTGATTGAGCATCACATTATAAAGTCCACACGATTGAACGGATGTTCAGCGTCGGGTTTTGATCCCGCGAATCAAGCGTCCTAACCAGGCTATGCCAGGTCTCTATGGAACATGGATTACAACATGTTAACAGATGTTATTTTGAAAGTCGCCAAAGCTGGGGAGAAGGTCAAGAAAATTTTCACTTTTCCAAATAATTGTAGAAAATAATAATAATAACTGTTATTCGCCTAGCTTTCAATGCATGAGCCAAGCTAGATATTTTGAATACTTTTCAAAATAAATATTGTTACTTGTTACAGACTGTAAATGCAAATAGCCCTTACATTTAATTTTTAAGAATGAAATATTTATCCAAATTTAAAGTTATTTAAAGTATACGTATAAATAGAATGCTTATAATCTAACCCTCCTCCCGTTAAAGGTTCGTAATTACGCCCTTGCAATGACAGATTATGTATATATTTACGCATGTGTAACTGACGTATCTATGCGCAACAACACTAAAAACAAAAAAGACAGACCAACCTTGGCCCACTGAAAGTGAGTAGGCGTTAAAGGAATTTGGAATCTCGTGTGATACAACAATTACGAATTAGCTTTAATAAATGGAGAAATAAGTGATAGTTGAAGTAAATATTAAAAACACTTCCAAGAACTTTATTTACATGTACAGTTGCATAGAATTGAACAAAATATTTAATCTCATTCCAATGTAATTTGTGGTGCATTAGTCTGCTAAAACTAAGACTCGAAACCCACCCAGTCTGAGTATTTCTTCTTTAAGTTCATTTTGTGTCACCCTTAAAATTTCTATAACAATATAATTCATTGGTACTTATTCCCGCATCGTTTTCTCCCCTTCTAAGCTCTAGATAAACGTTTCTCAAACTGGGGTCCGCTAGGGTACTTCAGGGAGTCCGCGAGTCATGTCTGAAATTTCATTAAAATGTTTTTAAAATATGATATATCGAATAATTTTCGTAAAATTAAATTTATATGAAGTAAAACATTTAATTTTGGAAAACAGCTTTACATATACATGGAATCTTTTTTTTTTTCACACACAAAAAATATCGATTGGATTGGGGGTCCGCGAAAACAACTTAAATTAAAAGGGGTCCTCGGTTTACTAAAGTTTGAGAATCACTGCTCTATATTATATTTCATTAAGTAAACGTTTATGTGAGTGTGAAGTGGGAGCAACCCAATTAAAGATGTTTTTTTGTTGTTGTTTTAACCAAGGCTTAAATTAGGTGCCTGTTATTTTCGGGGAATACACATCGTCTATTTTGTTGTAGTTTGTTCAAGAGATAAGAAAGATTTAATGACTACATTTTAATCTTAAAATCTTCAGCGCAATCATCATTTTGTTTGCGTTTAAGGCCGCCACTAAACCATTAACTAAACTGATCACGTGAGACATGTTTGTTAAATTTTGAAAACTTCTATAAAAGTTTAGTAAATTAATTGTCTCCCGCTGGGATAGCGTTAAGTCTACGGATTTACAACGCTAAAATCAAGGGTTCGAGTCCCCTTGGTGGACACAGCAGATAGCCCGATGTGGCTTCGCTATAAGAAAACACATGAACACAGTAAATTAATTTTGTAAATATTTATTAATTCTCAAAAGTGACAAACCCTGATTACGTATTTCACACCTTCATCCGGCTCATCTATTTTTTTTTTATTAGAACATCAGTTTGTTTGTTTATTTGCTTTTTCAAGGGCACATCTGCACAATGGGCATATGTTTACCTCTGAACCACTGGGGGAAGAGACTTCAAGGTAAAATGGTTGCAATCAAAATATATTTCTGATATTCTTCATGAAAAACGCACACTATTGTATTCTTTTTAAAAATCCGTATTCACTCTTTGAATTAGTCATTCAATTATTTTTCTTATCTTGATTTTTATATACCTTCCTTTAATGTGATTAAAATATTGTGTACACAATAATGAAGCTATTACATATCTCTTCTGACAACTTTAATCCGACATTCCTTTAGGAAGGGCTAAACATGCCCCAGTGATTAGCGTTCCAAAACTGCGAATCCATTTATTTATCATTAACGTCTCGTTGCCGCAAAAACACCGCGCACAGAATTTCGAAGCCGTAAGTGCGCTACACGAGTGATGATGAATGTAATTGACCATTAGTTTATTTGTTTAAAAATGGGAATGGCTATGACCATACAGTTCTAAAACAAATAATGCGTTTAGAAAATAAATGAAGGATTACATGACTTTCATCAAATTATGTCTTCATTTCAGCATAATGTCTTTATCTATGCAACCTAAGATTTTAAGTGGGTTAAAAATAAAATAAAATGGCTCTGTAACCTTTCTTTCATTCTTTTATTAAGGATACACTAGGATAAGAACATGCATTTCAAGCCAAATGCTCACTGTACACGCTAAACGTAGGTAGGTATTTTTGCTTCTCATACTAGGACATTTTATACACAAGAAGAATATACAGTCTGGTAAACATTCGATGTTTTTTTTATTTTCGGTCTGACTGGTACGACAAATTAGTACAAATCCGACAATTAAAAATACTAGAAAATATACTTCACACTTATTACAATATTAAGTAATTTTTGTTTGTTTTTGTATTGTTTTTTTTAATTTCGTCGTCAAAG
>NW_013666664.1:129163-148215 GCF_000517525.1 Limulus polyphemus | reverse complement strand
AATATTGGGATTGGCCGTCACTTTATAACGCCCCCACAGCTGAAAGGGCGAGCATGTTTGGTGTGACGGGGATTCAAACCTGCGACCCTCAGATTGCGAGTCGAGCGTACTAACCACCTGACCATGCCGAGCCAGTTAAGTGATGTATTACCTCTAAATTTCTTTACATATTTCATTGATAATATCTATTTATATGAACAATGATAAGGCCTAATTATATCATGCTTATGCATGTTTGTATAATGATAGAATAAAAGTATAAAAGCAATCAAAACAAGAGAGTAGTGATAACCACTTTTATATGAGCACAATAGCATCAGTGGACATAATCAATGATAGCCTTTATCCATAACAAACAATTTATACACCATACACACACACATATATATATATATATAGGGCTGAGGGTTTCGAATTCTTTTCTTGACAAATAAAAGTGATGTTGCACATTGCATGCACGTGTGTGCACATTCATGTGGCACAAGTGTGGTTGCGATGAAGGAGAAACATTCAATTTATAAATGCTTCTTTGTGAAGCTTTAATGTTGACGTGGATCAGCTACAGCTACTCTGGCAACGCTTTCGTAATTAAAACTTTTTACTTCGTCATAGAATCTACAGTCATCAACCACGTCTCACATTTGTTTCTTATGTGAACAGAAACTAAAACCGAATTAGATTACATTAGATTAGTCTTCTTGTAAGTTTATTAATACAAAAACACAGATATATATACAGCTTTATTGTAATTTGAGATAAACAGTTGCCCCCCCCCAGTGGCACAGCGGTATGTCTGTGGACTTACAACGCTAGAAACCGGGTTTCGATACCCGTGGTGGGCAGAGCACAGATAGCCCTTGTGTAGCTTTGTGCACAATTAAAAACAAAGAAAAAAAACAGTTGGTGTCTAAAAATAGAGAAAAAAGGATTTGTTTTGAAAATTAAAAAGTATTAAACTTCCACACTTAGGCTTATACAAGGATTAGCAACACGCAGTAAAGATCAACTGTCATCATCACAGGAGGCTCTAAAGTTTAAGATGCCAAAAAAGAAACAGAGAGAATAGCAGCCGTTCTCTGCTTTTTCATGTTGCTCTAAATTCCAGTGAAAAAAGAGAAAACCTGACAACGCTTCTAAAAAAATACCTTCTGTCACCTGGTTTCAATTTTTTTTTCATGAAGGAAAGAACAAATGCTATTTCTGAGTTGGTCTTCCCTTGGACAGTTTATATATACATATATATTAATAACATGGTCCTGACACGAATTGAGCGATGCCATGCAAGGAAGTTGTCCTTTTTTTTTCCTAAGTTACTTTTTTAAAAGCAACGGTTTGTTTTCTTTAAGCGTATGTTGTTGTTTTTTGTGCGATTTTTTTTTGCCAGCTATATTTGGCAAGATTCATGCTTGGTTCGACATATCTTACTTGGAACAAATACCTTTGTCGAATTTCTTTAATTACAGGTGATCGTGTAAATTTTAATAACATCGTTTATTTTAAAAACTAATTCAGTGTTGCGATAAATCAATAACACTGTCCATGTGTATTCAACAAAATGTAACGACATATAGTACATTCTTAGTTGTTGTTTTTTTTTGTTACTTGAGTTATTACAAACATTACAAGAACAAATACATTATGGTATTGTAACTTTACGCCACCTAATGGCTATTTATGTAGTTTCTATTTAAAAAGAAATTGAGTAAATTTACAGTCCTGCTTTCATAACTTCAGTATACTGGTACTTGTAAATTGAACTTAGCAAAAAACAGCATAGGGTTAATACATACTAAACAAGTTAGACTTCGTAGAATAAACTTACCGTATGATACAATTTGATTCTAATGTACTTCAATTGGTGAGCTTACTTTAGCGCGAGGACAAACTTTATTTTGTCACATAAGGGTAGGGCAAGTAGCTTATCATCCTGAAAGAAGTTTTGTTTGACACGATAATTGCATACCGTGGAAGTCAGTAAGTTCGAGGCGTATACTATAAATTATACCTATATATTCGCCCTCCGGTGGCTCAGCGGCAAGTCTGGTAGCTTATAACGCTAAAAATTTGTTTTCGATACCCGCGGTGGACAGGGCACAAGGTAGTCCGTTGTGTAGCTTTGTGCTTAAAACAAATAAACATGTTTATTCTTGAACGAGTGTACAAATCCCTCTCATAATCATTGAACATCGAAAATTTGATGCATACATTAACAATGGTTAAAGAACAACTAAGGACCGTACATAAAATACACAATCTAATGTTTTGTTTCTGGAAGGACCAAGAACAGAACCTATTAAGTTTGCAGTTTCTAACATGGAGTCAATCAGATTTTCAGTTGTTCCTTTATCCAGATTTTCCCACAGGTTAAGTAGATAATCCTGTAGTTTCTGTTGAGATGCTGGTTGTTGTCACTTAACTCCAAATTGCCCATCAAAGTGCTTCTACACGTGTTTAGTAAAACTCAAATAAAAACTTTGGAAAAGCCAAGGTAGCACCTACTGTCCTTTCTGGACATCCAAGCTGTGGTGGTTCTGGAGGCGTGGTATGTTGCTGTGTCTTGTTGTAGAATATTGCATGTATGATCTATAATTCCTTTGTCAAATAAAGGCAAACTATTATCTTGCTAAATAGATCTGCATCCTGCGGAACTAAAACGACCAAGAAGAAGTACAAGAATCATTTTGCTACTCACCAAAGGGCTGCCCAAACATGACTCCGACACCTGTAAACACAATGGTTCAGATGCCTTGATATAGACTGCTTCAGACACACGTGCGTTCAGAAGGTGTGAATTGGGTGAGCCAATATACAAGGGGTTTGTCCACCAAAATATTGCACCTGTCAAATGATGGCTATTGCTCAATTCTATCACCAGTGGGTTTTTTTCAAGAAACTCATGGAATATCCCCTAGTCTATGCAAGATTTTTTGCACACTGCACCGGCTTAAGGATATCACTTCGATAACTGTTGACAAAATTTGTTGTTGGTTATCTCGAAGCTGAATAACAACAGCTCATAATGGCAGGGATCTGTATCATGAACGATTTTCTTTCGAGGTAAAATTAACCATTTTAATATAATTTCTAGTAACTAAAAATACAATTCATCATTAAACGTTGATTATTAATAAAATGATCACCATTTACATTTGTACCATAATGTTTGCAAATGAAATAATATTAGTGGCCATGGGTTCGTTTGCACCGCAACAAAAGGGGAATTTTTCATTGAATGCAAGATAACCTAACCGAAAAGTTCAATGTAAAACTTTTACAGTTACAACGAAATCAAAGCTTATATCGATTCATTGATAACCTATGACAGAAATACAGGGTAGACTAACTATATCTTCAAAACTGACTTCAAAAACCTACATTCTGAATGCATAAAATATCCTCCCACGCACAAAAGCGTCACTAGTTGTTACACGCATATTTACACTAATTTCATAATTACTTTCAGTGTTTCAAACGCTTCTAACAGCTGATTGTGTGGTTACTATGGTATGTAAATTGATCCCGTTCCACCTACAATAATTATTCATTTCTCTGTAACCTACTTTAAGTTAGACAACTGCGTTTCTTTCTTTCTTTGTATAGCATATATCATTCGTAGAGCTGTTCAGCTCCGTAATACAGTTGCTTAATTGTGTGTACAGCTTGATTTAAATACATATATTCTACTATGCTTTTTACAAGTTACAAAGAACAAACTTCATTTAATAAATTAAGTATGTTTCTAAGCAGATTTAAGATTTAAAAAGAATGCAAACACAAATACCCATATAGAACACAAGTATTCGTAATCAGCACAGAGTACGGTATTAAACATCATTAAGGCCAGTAGATGGCGCTTTAAGATTCTACTCAACTGCAGCACATGGACAGCACAGCTCTATCTATATAAATAACATGCTAAAATACCCGTCAACTGACAGGGAATGTTTAACTTAATTAAAACAATGTAAGTTTAACAGCAATCGTGTATTTCAAAGTAATAACTTGAACACAAACTTTATCTCATAATTTTAAAATTATAACAAAGCTTCTTCATAAACGTTTTCAGTTTGCTTTCCATCCACCAAAAAATAGAGATTTTGACGTGATTCCACCCTTGAGCACCCTACATTTCATTGGCCATAAGAAAAGTATGATTGTTTGGGAAACAATATTGCAACTTTCATACTTTTATCTTGAATTCCTTTAGAATATTCAAAATTGTCTAAAGCGTCAACCTGCCAAGATTATTTGAGATTGACTCAATAGGCTGGGAGGAATTAACCAGCAGGCTTTACAAAATAGAAATAGAGATAAATAAAATTTTGAGCCCCTCAGGACATTCCCCATAGTTCATTGTATTTGTATACAAATGTTGGTTGAGATTGGCCCAATAGGCTCCGGGGAGTTAGGGTGCAAACAAACACACATTTCGTTTATATATATATATATACGCTTGCATTTATCTGTTTGTTTGTCCGGAACTTTTCTCGATCAAACGCTACAAGTCTCGTAACGTTAGAAAGGCCATTGTCCGAGAAGTCCAGGTTGCATATTGCTTTTTCAATCAGAATCACCTTACCTGTTCTTTGCTTATTCAAACTTTTTAATACAATGAGCATGCTACACGATGTCACAATGTCGTTGTCATCACGTGACGACTGGTTTCGATTTTACCTTTAGTTTTTTTTATTTATTTTCAAGGTATTTCACACAAACAACACTCAACCCGCGTGTACTTAACTAAAAAATTAACATTACACTAAATACAGTTTCTATGGGCTTTATCGACTTATTTATGTCCAAAATACGCATAGAAAGTTCTTTTAAAATCATATGTTTATCACTTTGTGAACACCCATTCAGACGTTTCTGCATATTAAGCTAAGTTTGCCTTCATTACAGCTTTACCCTTACTTTACTTTGCAATAATTTAGCGTCGGTTTGTTTCATAGATTGCTATAAGCACCTTTTAGCTACTTTTTCTTTAGTACAGGTTTCATTCTTCGTTTTTGTTAGTTTCTTTGTTTCAACTATTATAAATACCATTACTTTACTGTTTACTTAACGTGTAGTTTATTAAAGTTACGTACGTGTAGTTTAATTATATAAAGTTATGTCTACGTGAATTTGTTTGTCTGAGCTCGTATTTTTTGTTTTGTTTTATCAAATAGACCAGGATTTATCAATCTAACACATAATGCCTGCAAGAAAGCATAGCTTAAATGGCGTGCATGAAAATGACAGAATAAGGAAAATTCAATTGAAGGGCATGAAAACTACCGCAACTATTTTGCTAGTCGCGGCTAGTATTCTAACATTGGACTTCAGTTAAATGCGTTTCCATGAATCATTTATTCAACATCACGAAGATTAACACAAGTACCTTGTATGTGTTTTCGCATGTTGGATGGGGTAAGGAAGCGAAACTACATGATTTTGGTAACATGGGGCTTGGCGCAAAAAAAAAAAAGGTTCGGAACATTTGCTTTAGTATAATACTCTATGTTGGGGTACTTTTTAATTTGTAGGTCATTATTACAAGTCTTAAATTAAAATACAAACGCGCCAAAAAAAATGTTTGTTTTGAATTTCGTGCAAAGCTACACGCTAGCCGTCCTTAATTTAGCAGTGTAACATTAGAGAACTTTTTACCAACGAATAGTGGGATTGACCGTCACATTATAACGCCCCCACGGCTGAAAGGGCGAGCATGTTTGGTGTAACGGGGAGTCGAACCCGCGACCCTTAGAGTGCGAGTCGAGTACCTTAACCACCTGGCCATGCCGGGCCCCCCCCCAAAAATATGCACGTCTAAAACACACACAGTCAGCTGTTTATAAACTAATTGATATATACACCGTTAGATGACTGCTTTGTGTTCACATTAAACTCTAAGCCAGTGGCTTCTCAACTGAGTGAATGTTTTATTCATTCTAGTTGAAGTCTGGTGATATTTAAGTCATAATAAAGTATTTTTCATTTTAATTTAGTACTTTTTTTATCTTTTTTTTCGAACTTGGGTGAGTGAGCTGTTGTGAGACACTTATAGGGGTGAATGATATTGAAAATGGTTGAGAAGCACTGGACTAAACAACTTGTACGATCGCCTCAAACGACATTATTACTTATACAAAGAAGAAAGTTCGTGTTAATAAAAGAAATACATCAAATATACAGAACAGGATTTCACAAGTCCTGTTCCCAGAACTAATTTTCTTCTTCTGAGAATCTTTTCAATCTAGCGAAAGACTCTGATTAGGAATATAGTTATTCCACATTCCTACAAGAAAAAATGGTAATTTAGTTAAGCGACCAGTCGATAATTTTAAACATGATCAATAAGCGTATATGTATTAATATATTAACCTTTCACTACCGATCAAATCTTTATGGTTCGAATATTTTTTCTGCTAACCAAATGATCTTTATTCGTCCATCCATACCAAAAAAAAAGGTTAAACTAAGATAATATCACTAACCTATTAAACACATCTTAATCCACTTTCTTATGAAAAATGATTGATAATTTCGTACTTAGACCATTATAAAAAGATATTCTACGTCCAACATTTCTAATTTATTTCTGCAGTATCATGAACCGCGATTGTGGTTCATAATAGGGATCCCAAGGAATTGCACAAAACCCTAATAGAACGTTCGGGCAAAAAAGCACCTTAAATAGCAAAGACTCAGTTCAAACGACACTTTAAAACCTTTACTATTGACTGCTAAGGCTGTACACATATAAAAATGGACAAAAAAGCACGCATGTTAGGCTTACAAGGAAAAGAAAGTCCGCTCAAAACTGTCCGTTTGTAATTCTTATTATTATTATTATTATTTTGCTAGCCTACAATAAAAACGGCTAGGTACATTGCACCCAAACCATTTGTAGAATACTAAGTAAGGTACTGTGAATGTCCTAGAGGCACTTAATAGTCGATTTGTTCCTTCTATATTTTACATCAGCTAAAAACATCATAATTGTAATGTAAACGAGGTTATCATTACATCTTGAAGTTAGCTTTCTTACAAACATCCGATGTTCCTTTAAAAAGTTTAATTACAGGGTGAAACAGGAATTACCAACAAATAATAAATGAACATTAGATGACTGTAACATGTAGATACTTAATGCTGTGTACACTATACAATCGGTGTCGTCTTTAGGGAAGCCAAACCCTGTAATATGTATGAAGTGAAGGAGTAAAAAATACTAATACACATAATATTAAATTTTATTACACACATCCGTAGAATAATTACTTTAAAAGACACGAAGGTTTATTGAAAGCGATGTTTTAGACGTATATGTTTTATTTGAAAAGTTTGCTTTTCTCTTAGCATTTTTTTGCACTTAGTGGGGGTTGTGTTTTAGTCTAGACATATATTTGCCTATTGCTATACATTACATATAGATAATTTAGTTACGCAGAATCTATAAATGCTCACTATATTTTCAAACAAATCTCCATTACAATCTCTAGCTGCAGCTTAACATTTTACATCTCGAACTAATGCAATAAAATAGTCAATAGCTACAGTAAATCATCATGAACCGTATCAGCTAGCTACTAGCTATGTTTATTATCATTACAATGTATAAAGTTAGCTACCATATCAAGTAATCCTTTGCCCATAGTTGAGCATAAAAAAGCCAGAAAACAAAATAAATAAAAAATTGGGAATTTAAAAACTTGCAAATAGGGATCATTAAAAAAGTAAGGAAACAAGGCTGGAGATACTGTAAACATTACTTACTCAAACTACAAGCCCCTATTTTAGCTCCATGCTGTAACCAAGAATTACATTTGGTAGAGTCAAAATAGGGATTTATAATTTAAGTAAATAATGTATGCAATATCTTCAGCCTTGTTTTCTTACTTTTGTTTACGATCCCCATTTGCAGGTTCTTAAATTCCCATTTTTTTATTTATCTTGTAAGACATATAATCACGACCAACGTTTCATAAGGCTGTACTTTTTATATGTCAATATATCAATATGATTTAAACTACTTTTTGAAATAGATTAAACAAATCAGGTGAAGGTGGTAGGTTACATCTAAAGTTAGAAAGAATTCTGTACTGTTCTTATTTTGTGTTTCAAAGGCAACAGCCACACCAAAAATTGGTAAAAATACTTTGCACTCAAGCTTAATCATTGAAGGTGAACCTCAAATTAAAAATTAACAGTTATTTTATTCCAAAACTTGGTAGCACTCCCAAAGAATTCTTGAAAATGTTGTTTGTTTAGTTTTAAATTTCGCGCTAAGCTACTCGAAGGCTATCTGCGCTAGCCGTCCCTAAATTTGAAGTGATAGACTAGAAGGAAGGCAGCTAACCAATACTATCCACCGCTAACTCTTGGGCTCTTTTATCGGACCGAGTAGCGAGATTTTACCGTCACTCTTTTGGCGCACTTACACCCCCAAAGTGCGAAGCGCGTTTTTTTTTGTTTTGTTTTGTTTTTTAAGGCAACGTGGCGGGAACTATAAATCTTCGGAGTTACTTTACAAGCGCGTTAACCACTGTGGCACGTCGAGCCACAATTTTTAATGATCTTCTTACATCATATTATTATTAACTCAAAGAATGTTTAGCTTGACCATTAGTAAAAGTCAAGAATGTCATGTCAGCCATACTATATCTTTTATATCCAGTGTCGATGAGGTCTTTCGCCCAATACCAGGGCTCATCAGGTCAGTTGTAATTGATAAAATCTATTTAAATAATATTTGCTTGTTTTAGCGCAAAGCTACACAATGGTCTGTCTGCGCTGTGTCTAGCGTGGGGACCAAAAACCCTGAATTGTAGCCTTGTAGGCCCTGAAACTTACCGCTGAGCCATCGGGGGAAGACTCCTCTGTTGTGTATACAAACTTCTCCTCTTAGTGTCAAGTTTATGTTGAACATAACTATGTGTGCAAAAAGGTTCACTGGTGAATTACTATTTCGGTTGACAGAAATATTGACAATATCGTCACCAGTGGCTTCCTTCAACCAACTCATTCAATATACCCTAATCTATGCAAGATCCTTTACACAGTGCACAGGCTTAAGGATGTCACTTTTGTTTTTAACTTTTATAAAAGTATTGGTAATAATTGTTTCTGTAATTAGTTTGTTGTCAGTAATATCACCAAGGATGACAGATAATGTATCCCTTTTCAGTCACGTTATGCTCACACAACTTCAATCCCCTATTTTCACTCCATTAATTCTTCTTCCACACTCCCGCCTTCTTGTTTTTTGTTTGTTTGTTTTTACAACGATTTTTACTTTTTTGTATTTGACAGAACAGCTAGCAGACTTAATGTGCCCTCAAAACAACAACTAAAGCAAACTTCCTTTAGAATTCTTAAAGGTCGACGTCGTTGTTCTTCTCTTTAAACACCACAAGCTATTTTAATGTTTTGATTTATCTGCTGATACACATACGGTTATTTTTTATTTTTTCGGACAAAATTGGCTAAATTTGTGAGTAGTTTAGGGATTCAGGGAACATCAGGTTACTCAAATCAGTGTAAAGCAAAAAAGAAAAACGAGCTTTGTTTTTCGAACCGAGAAAAAAAAATTATATTGAATATACTAGAGTAACTATTAGCTCCGTCACACCAAACATACTCGCCCGTTCAGCCGTGAGGACGTTATAATGTGACGGTAAATCCCACTATTCGTTGGTAAAAGAGTAGCCCAAGAGTTGGCAGTGGGTGGTGATGACTAGCTGCCTTCCCTCTAGTCTTTCACTGCTAAATTAGGGATGGCTAGCGCAGATAGCCCTCATGTAGCTATGTGCGAAATTCAGAACAAACGAACCAAACCATCTCATTCAAAATTAAAGGCATTTGCGAAATGACAGTCAAATAAACATGGACGTATTTCACCTTTTAGGGTTGTGAGTGTGATATAAGAGTGATGCTCAAATCCAACTATTTGGTCAGCTATGAATAGCCCAAAAGTTGATGGTGGTTGATGTTTACTGGCTGCCCTCTGCCTTGTCTATTGGATTCAAAATTGGGCTTGGAACTGCTTATATCTATTTCGTAAAATTCTGAAACAGAGTCTTCTACTGTTTGTAGAATAGTAATACTTTCCTAGATTGAAACATATAATAATCTTTTTTGAGAACCTGAAAGATTCAATTATTCATCAACAAATAAGAAAATGCTAATAATAAATATATAAAACAATCATACAAATGTACAAGCTACTTGGACAATTATGTTCAAAGTTGTTTCTTGTAAATCTGTTAATGATTTTTGAAACTTATTTTAATTTAGGTCTTTGTATTTATAACATTTTAAATTGTTATAATTAATAAAAGATCATTAGGTCTCAGAAATTAGCTTTTAATTGGGACACATAATTAGAAAGAACACAACAGAATATTTGTTCTTTGTTAAGCTTGTCTCTTCAGAATAAGGTAACAGGCTTTGGAATGTGACATACAGAGATCCAAATCTACACAAGGTACTTATGTCCACATAATAACAGGTTCTCAATAACTTTGGGAAAAGTTTACATTGGTGGTTAGATATTAATTATTCTGATCCACTTTGATTTGGGCAAGTGTAGTTTCTTTTTTATTATAAGGGAAGGTTTCTTTATAATTAATTGTGAAAATTGATGTGATTTCTTCTTTCTTTTTGTTTACATAAATGTGATTTAGTAAAGTACAGATTCATATCAAATGTGGAGTAACAGAAGGACAAGTTGCTACTGTACACAATAATGTCCAAATCATACTAACCATCATAACCCATATATCCATAAACAAAGTTGACTTGATAAAACAATCATTATATATATAATTAATTTACCTAACAATTGTGTGTCATGAATACACAACATACAGAACACAGATGACTATTTAAGAAACAAGACTATGTCATAATAGCCATGTTAAAAATATGTACAAAGAGCTAACTTGCTTATATAAAACATGCAAGTTACTTAAATACATACTCATATGATGAGACCTGTAAATATGACAACTATAAATGCTACTCCTATCTAAAAAATATATATTTAACAATTAACACACTATAGATGTAGGAAAGCTGCTTACAAGCTTCTGACACTAAAAAGTTTCATTATTTGCAGACAGAAGTCTCATGAAATAGAAATCTCAGCATGTTTATACAAAAACTATAAAAAAAAGTGACAGAGAGAGAGAATTTCCCAAAAATAATCATGACACACTATTATACACTCTTTTTTTACATTTCACTCAAAGGTTCTTATTAGTACCAGTAGCAGAAACTTCAAATTCCAATCTGAGTTTTTTCTCAAAGGAAAATTATCCAATCAACTTAACATCTCGTTCCATATCTATTGCTGTATTTGTTTGTAAAATCTCAGAATTTTCAAAGCATTTTCAGATTTGGTGTAAACAAAATGGACTAGCTTACAACTCTTTTATACAAACCTTAAATTTTTTATTGTATAACAAAATTTATTTAGTTACATGTATCGACCAATCCTGGCTCTAGTCATCTATACCCAAAGCCTGAGGAGAAGGTACTAGGGACAAAAAGAGGGGTAACTGGTAATTCAGGGCAGTGGCAAATGCACTGATGTGAGTAAAACCCCACAGATTACAAAGCCACTGGAAAACGAGAGGATGAAGGGACCACTCTGTTGGGGCGAGAAAGAAGATCTGCAACAAGGTTGAAAGAAAACTGACAATTCCATAGAACTAAATCAGAGAGAATGTTGGGCCTGACTGAGGTGAGTGTTGAAAAAGACACCAAATGCACAATGCATTGGGTAGGATGCAGGAAGGACTTCTCCAATTTGATCAACCAGCCTACCTGAGTAGTTTCGAGGAGGAGCTGACGAGTATGACTGGCCTACTCCTGTTCAGAGTGGGCCAGAAGTAGCCAGTCGTCCATGTAAAAATGGAAATGCATCCCCAGAGCATGAAGAAGAAAAGCCAAAACCTTCACCCTCCAATGGAAAACATAAGGAGCAGAAGCCAGCCTGAAAGGTGGGGAACAAAATTGGTACATCACCTCTCGATGGATGAACCGAAGATAAGGAACGAGATCTTTCCGAGATGGGAATATGCAGATAAGCATCGAAGACGTCCATCTTGGTCATCCAGAGACTCGGAGAAAATACCCACCAAAGAGTGAGGTAAGACTCCATGGTGAAATGTGGGAGGTGAATAAAACAATTGAGGCAGGACAGATTGATGACAGGCCTCCAGTTCCCAGTCTTTCTGGGAACAACAAACAGACGGGAGCAAAACCCCAGTGAATGATGTGGAACAGGTTCAATAGCCTGGTGGGTGAGGAGGACCAGTACCACCTGTGATAGATGCTGACAAGTTATGGGATCCTGAGGAGAAGGGAAGGACACAAGTACCTGGGACAAGGGAGGTGGGGCAAGAAATGGAATTTCGAGGCCCTCTGACAAAAACCTGAAGAACCCAAACATTGGTGATGAAGGGATGCTACCAATGAACGAAGGCCACAAGTTGAGCTCCCACCAGAACTGGTGGCGACGAATCGTGAGTTGTCGATAAATTCGACGATCTGTGGCACCACAAGAAGGAGGGTCAGATAAGGTCTGGGAGAGGGAAGGACATGAAATCTGAATCGGCGCCACACTTGGCTCCAACTGAGATAAATGGGCTACCAGATGAGAAATAGTAGATTGCAACTAGACAGATGCCACCTGAGACTCCAAGGGCTCTGGGACCGTATCAAAGATGAAACGTCTTAAAAATGGAGCCATAAGCAAATCCCAATGATAACGAGCAGGTAAACGGGTTCTCAATAAAACCACATCACAACTGTATGATGGGTATCAACTGTTAGCTGGGGGTTAACCTACAATGGACTAGCACCCTATCCAAGGGAAATGGGTCACCATTCTCATCCACTTGTGCTGCTTAAAACTGGAGTTTGAAAGCACTGGCCCAATGTGCCTTGCAAAGGCATGGTAAGGATTTAACTTTACTAACTTAACTGTGTCTAAATAAAGATTGTTTACACTGTCTTTTAAATGTGTCCAATCTGTCTGTTTCTCACACAACTTAAAATTCAGTAAAGTTATCGACTACACAACACTCTTCTTCTTGATCAAATTTGCTGTCATTGTGAGTTTGTCTGTCTGATACTTGTCAAGAGATAAGTTTTAAAAAAATATAGTGAGCAAGGTCAGACTTTTCTACAAACAAGACCTTACAATGAGTGAAAAAATTTATTAATTCTTTACAACATTGTACTTAGTGTTATAAAGTGAACTATGACTTATACAAACTTTTACATGATTAACACAAGATTATTGAACAACTAAGCCTTTACAATTAATGAAAAAAAGTATTTAGTGTTTATAAACAAAACTATGATTCATATAAACTTGAGTGTAATTAGTGCATAAGGATTTTACATCACTAGACCTTAACTATGACTGGAAAAATTTCTTTATTATTTTTTACAACTTCTAAAATAATCAGTCAGTCTAATAATATATCAAAGTACAAATAAAACACTTGAAGAATAGTTCTGTTATACAGTTGGTATGACAGTTTTAACTATTAAGCCCAATAAACAAGATCTGCAGGTGTGAAGATGGAGGACATGAAGTGCAGAATGCAGAACCAGTGACCGGGGTTGATGAAGAAGGTTGGATAATAATGGAAGTGGTACAGGAGGAAATAATTGTAGTTTGAGTAAACAAGGAAACCATGGTTGAGCTGACCAGTAGGAAGTGATCAGAAGGACCCGGCATCGATAAAAGAAATTACACGATGAAGCAAATGGATAGGAGGATAAACATATAGGAATTTGTGCCCGAGACCCACATATTGCAATTCGAGCATCCTAACCACCTGGCCATGCCGGGCCTCCATGGAAGAAAGACAGATGGATTGAGCCAAATGAAAAGCTACACAACGGTAGAAACTAGATCTCGCCAAGGACTGGACAAAAGTTTGAATTCCTGTCACACCAAACATTCTCGCCCTTTCAGCCGTGGGGGCGTTATAATGTGACGGTCAATCCCACTATTCGTTGGTAAAAGAGTAGCCCAAGAGCTTGTGGTGGGTGGTGATGACTAGCTGCCTTCCCTCTAGTCTTACACAGCTAAATTAGGGACGGCTAGCGCAGATAGCCCTCGTGTAGCTTTGCGCAAAATTCAAAAACAAACAAACAAACTATTAGCTTAATCACTTCCAGTAGCTGCGATAAAATAAAGATTGTTAATGTATTTTGGCAATGGTAGTTATTACTTAACATATTTATTATGTTTTTATAACACAAATAAGATCAAGCTGCCAAAGTAATGCTTTCTCTTTTCATTTTATTTTAATTATGACATTAATACAGCAACATCAGGCTGAAAGTAAAGCCGACACAGACTTTGAAAGACAGATCAGCGAAAAAAAATTAAAATAAATAAATATGACAAAAACAAATCTCTGATTATGATTACATCAAAGTAATTTCGCAGAAAACAAATCGGGTTTCGTCACTTCAAACAATATTCAGAACCTCTTAGGAACTATGATTCACTTAATATTAACATGCACTCTTGACATAAAAATGTTCAGCTCTTGGATACGCGTCTCTGACGTTTTTACTGTAACCATATTTGTTGACAATGTTGTCCATAGGCATCAAAAGGAAAACGTGAAAATAAATCAAGGTTCCCAAAAGTGCACCTGCTCTCGGCAAATGGAAATGGAATTTGGGGGCATACCCACCTTCTCCCACCATCGGGAAAATGTTACATTTATTGTGTCAGATTGGACCTATCTTGATGCAGTGTCGGCCAAACTATGATGGAATGGAATTATAAGAACGTCGGAGTACAAATGTAGAAGAATGTAATATTATGTCAAACACACTGTATCTGCTATATCCAGTGTCGACGAGGCCTATCGCCTCTTACGGTAGAAAAAGCGTAGACAGAAAAATTGTAGTGCTGTAAACGTTATTTGTATCGCCAATTACTTTAAGAACAACTGTTTCGATGTGAATAAGATTAAGTTGGTGAACTGTAATTTTTATCAGATTTTATAAGTCCTTACAAATCAGATTTATCCTTTTTATTAACACTGAATTATATTTTAGCACCAAACTGTTTATTGATAATATCGTTTATTAATTATTGTACTTGACTTTAACTAAGAAGTGGCGAATCAGTAAACTAGTCCTTTTCTTCCTTTTTTACTAAAAAAATAAGGAAAGAACACAAATGAAATTAATAGGAAATAAACAGTTTAATAACCAACTTACAAAGCCCTCTATTTTTTACCTCAATCTCGTTTTCTTAATTTTTCGACTCTTTGTCTCCATTCGGAGTAGAATTGTTATCTCTATATTTGTGAGTCACTATTAAGTTAGGGAAGTTTCAAACCTTATGAAAACTTAAAAGACAGTTGAAATGAGTGCTATTCTCCTATACTGGAGATGAAGGCCTGTCCTCCTGGCCTTTTCCATGTTTCCAAGATTATGGTAGCAGAAGAAAAAGCAGAATATATCTTAGCTGCTGATGAAACTTGAGGCAGGGGGCACTGTTTCAAAACTAAGTATGTAGAATTATGAGGTGAGCATAAAAACAAATAAATAAATGTAACATTAATTATAACAATTTATTGTCATTGAGTTAATTGATTTAACACTTTTAGTATAAACGTGAAAACGTTCATTTCAAAATGAAAAGGATTTGCTTAAAATTTTTAAAGCTAGCTATAAATGCGATCCGCTAACAAGGTTAAATTTCTTAACGTACGTGCTTATCGGATCAAGCACAAAAATATACATATATATGATTTTGGCAGTCCACGTGACCAGAAATGCATCAACGCCTTTCTTATGTTGAATATCCTATAGTCTCAATAACACGTTTATGGCAGTAAGTCGAGGCCGTAACGTATTGACTCAACGCATTGAATCAACACATTATAGCACTATAAATTGGTAGTCAACAAGCTAATAACGAAGTAGCCAATAAGATTGTAGTAATTCTTGCTTGGCCTTATATTTCTAATCATATTATATATATACTGACAACGCCAATAAGACTGTCGTAGTTGTTGCTAGGCCTCATATTTTTAAGCATATTATAATATAGATACATATAATATGCTGAAGAATTACGATAATCTTATTGGCTATTTCGTCGTCGCGTTGACTCACTACGTTATCAGTGTGTTGTCTACCTATATATCTACAAACGTGTTGATCCAGTGCGTGATCGGAAACTTTGACAACGCAATGAGTCAGTACGTTGTAGTCCTGTTGGATACCAGTCTACAAATCCATAACAAATCCAACATGTTGTTGAGACATCATGTGATTTAGAATAATATTATGTTTAAGTTGTTCGGCAACGTTGAACCAATACGTTATAGTCCTAGTAGTATACGGAATACGTTGATCAACATTTGAGCCGATTGTGGGATTGAAAGGATGATAATCTTTCACGTACTCACCCCTTTTTCGTCCTTCACACACTCGGGGCCCGGTTATTCTCATGCGGGCTTGGCGTCAAGATGACATTTTTATGTGATATACTTACTTCCCCGTTTGTTCAGATTATAAATAACTTGTAAGAAAATAACCAATCACAGAGCAGGATTTGCGAAAATACCTATACATCATATCTAGTGTATAAATGTTGTAACATAGAAAAAATTGTGTTTACTTTGTTCTCCATGTTGCTATTGAATTTCATAACTTGAATATTAATATGCACGTACATTCTTCATTCAATGATATTTCATTGAAATTAATTTTACTGTATTAACAATATACTGTGATGTAAAACATCATGTTCTAAAACATCTGTGAATTTGTTCTGTAAACGGGGGCATTTATAACATACATTTATTATATTATTATTTCAGAACACTTTAGTAATTTACAAAAAGAAAAAAAGAAAGAAACGGGGCCCTAGGCCACGGCACCATAAAAACATGAGCCTTCAAAAAATAATAATGAATAGGTTGATTGTAAGTGATGCCAGTCAAGTAACTTTTGAAGCAAATTACTTAATGATTTAATTTGTCAATCTACCCAAGAAATAGATATTTGAGATTTGTTTAGCTTCTTGCTTTACTAAGTATCCAAATTGGAGCCTCCTATTGTGTCTGGTCAAGATTTTGTTTTCAATTTGTAAAATTTAGGATTGAATAAGTTGTTTCCACTCGAACTTTGGTAAGCCTTAATATGGTCTCAGTGTTAGGCGAAAAATTATAAAAAATTAATCTGTAGGTTAAAATTATCATCAAATTAAGTGTAAAATCTATCTTTGTATTTGTTTGACAACTTAAGATTGGATTAGGACATTTTGAGTGTTCGCGTTCTGAATTTGATAAACCAATCACGTCAGCACCAATTTATCAAATACACCTTAAAACATGCTTCTCCGCCAGGGTTCTGGGCGGACAAAAGAGTTACTTGGAATTACCAGTATTGTGCTACTGTGTATTAAAACATAAATACAAAAACGGCATCTTTTAACACAATGAAAGATGAAGTCTTTATTAGTTGTTTCAGCCGACTCGTTTCGGTAACATAATTATCATCATCATAGTTATTGTGTTACCGAAACTAGTCGGCTGAAACAACAAATAGACACTTCATGTTTCATTGCGTAAACCAAAAACAAGAAAAAAACGTCATTTTTCTTTTTTAATTTTAAATATACACCAACTTCTTTCGCCAGCACAAGTCACTGATATCTTGACATGACGTCACTTTGACGACAAACTTACGAAACTGTGCACGTGGTGCTTGATTCGCTACAGTTTCCATACACTTTGATGAGTTAGCTACAGGAGTTTGCACACGCAAACAGCTTGTGGCTTGTTATATTACACGTGAAGGTCACCACTTTTACACCAACGAAATTACCAGTTGTGTCACGTGGTGTTGACGAACCCGGTGAATTTGTTCTTTCTACATGTATCAAAAATAATAATTTTCAATCACTCCAGCGAAAAGCATAATATCAGGAAAAAAGTCTAAAACACACACGCGCGGAAAACTTATTCACTGTTTCCTTTAACAAAATTGTAAAGCTTCTAAAGAGTTTGAATAAAAAAATATTCTCAAATTACTATCATTTTAGTTTAAATAGTTTAGTTTTATTACATTTTTTAAAGTTCTTCTGTAACCATCTTAATACAATTATATAGTTTAGTAAGCGAACAGCAGGATTTCCTACAAAGTATGTTTTGTTTGTTTGTTTTCAAGTTTAAGCAGCAGTTTGATAGTGGAAAATATATCTATCTTTCTTATATACATACATTTTCTTAACGTTTACTGGATCAGCAAAAAAGTGAAGAGCATTTTATACGTTTACTAGCTCGTTTGTAACAAAGGATAAGAAATCGGCTTCTATTTTTTTTTCTTAACATAATAAACAAGACAAAGTGCAATAAAAATAAATAAAGATACCAAAACTGAAAAGAAAGATATACCGTTTACAAGAATTCTATCAATATCAAATTAGATGGGGGGTCCAACCCCCCTTATGATCTTCCTCATGTCATCCTGTCTCATTGTGTCAAGTTTAGTGGTGATTGATCATAAAATGTGGAAACGTATAAGGAACAGATATACACACACACATACATTAACGTTTATTTATATAGATTTTGTGCTTATGCGCAAAAAGGCATTTTATGCAACAGGTTTTCGTGTTCGATGACGAGGAACCCACTTTGAGACTAATAATGGCTGGAGACGGCTTAAATGGGTACATTTGCTGTCATGTTAAACTTATATTAAAGTTTTTCTTCATTACCCATTTAAGCCGTCTCCAGCCATTATTAGGTTTTCGTGTTATCGCAACGTAATATAGCATGACGTACCACTCTGCGATACGTGAAATATTGATTTTTTTATGCATATTGTACCTTTTTAGAATTTCTATAAGTGATAGTCCCTAAATCTAGGGTTGTAAATCTGTTTTAATAACAACTGAAAAAATAAGACTTTAACTTTTACTAACCTAACTACACGGTACGTGGTAGGCCACTACAGCACATGAACACAACTAGGTGGTAGTGTTCTTTGTAAACAAATACACT
>NW_013666664.1:125614-128163 GCF_000517525.1 Limulus polyphemus | reverse complement strand
GGGGTCCAACCCCCTTATGATCTTCTCATGTCATCCTGTCTCATTGTGTCAAGTTTAGTGGTGATTGATCATAAAATGTGGAAACGTATAAGGAACAGATATACACACACACACACATTAACGTTTATTTATATAGATTTTGTGCTTATGCGCAAAAAGGCATTTTATGCAACAGGTTTTCGTGTTATTGCAACGTAATATAGCATGACGCACCACTCTGCGATACGTGAAATATTGATTTTTTTATGCATATTGTACCTTTTTAGAATTTCTATAAGTGATAGTCCCTAAATCTAGGGTTGTAAATCTGTTTTAATAACAACTGAAAAAATAGCTTTAACTTTTCAACCAATCACGGTCTGGTAGCCATACAGCACATGAACACAACTGGGTGTAGTGTTCTTTGAAAACAAATCACTAACTTTTCGTTCGGGTTTCAATAACCTCTGGCTGGTCTTTAAAATATCACAATTCAGAAGGTAATCTACTTTAGTTTTATAATTTTCGCGTAAAGTTACACAAAACTATATATACATGGTTGACCTTAGTTTGAACTGATAGACTAGAGGTCAACAGCACTCACTGCCAATGCTTAAGCTACACTCATGCGACTGAATAGTGGAATAGCGCACCCTCTGTCCCAAAGAGCAGAGCGCGTTTATTTAATTACTTTTTATGGCAACGGGACGCAAACTAACTACTAGGTCACACCCTGTCCACAAAAGGTAATGAGCATTTCATGATAGCTTCAACCTAAGGTGTAAAAATATCACGCTGGGCTGAAAACATAAAGAACAACTGGTGAAAAAAATCAAGATAATTGTGGTTTTGCTATATGTAGCACAATACTTTGTAACTGAATCGATGTGAAGCTTCATAATGAACTTCGCATAAGATCAAAATGTTGAGTCATCAACGTGAAACATTGTATAAAATATTTATTGAAATTCCATTAAATGCTTCACATATTGAGAAAAACAATAGCGAAGATTTAGAATAAACGATAAAATACTGTTACGGGTGAAATTTCTGAAATGAATTAATAATTTCAATAGTGTGCTTTCGCCGTTTTCTGACACACCCCCCCCCCCGGTGGCTCAGCGGCAAGTCAGTGGGCTTATAACGTTGAAAATCGGGTTTCGATATCTACTGTAGGCAGAACGCAGACAGCCCATTATGTAGCTCTGTATTTTTTAGAACAAACAAATAAGCTCTTTTTCATATGAAACTAAAACACATACACATCGTACTCAGTATTATCAAAGATTTTTACTCAATATTATTAATAGATTTGTCTAACGAAAACAGGTATATCGTTAAACAAATTCATACATCAATGAAGCCTTCTACCGCATGAAGTTCCACCTTATTTATTATGTAAATGACCAACCAAGAAAAATACTACGTCTGCGTGCTTATGTAATCTAAAGTTTCTTCATTTTTAAAGTATCAATGTAATTACTATTCTTGTCTTTTTTAAGTCTTAAAATATTAGAATCATTTCCTTGTAATAAAACAGTGTTTTTACATTATTCAAATCGGTTTTTTACGAGCCTATCACATCGTTTATATTATCATTCATTGTCTTAGCGCTCAAAACAACCTAAATATTATGTAAACGCTTACATACGTCGTGGTAACAAAAATACGTATAACAGAACTGAAGTATTTAAAACCGGAGGAGAAACTATTGAAATACACCACATTATACTTTTGTAACGTTTTGAAAAAATTAGCTTGCATCAGTAGTCACACTATTGCTAAACGTTTTGGATCAAGGTAAAGCAAACGCGATTTAAGTGTTTTACATATTGAATTTAATTGTTTGGTAAATATTTACTTATGCAAGCGTACGTGTATTTGGGCGTGTACATATAGAAATTATGGACTCCAGTATTCTAAATCTAAGCGCGCCATCTTTTATCAATGTTTTAAAACACAGTTCGGATTTCGTTTTTTACCAACAGACAGCTGATATTCGCTCTTATTGTTCGTTTAAAATTTATAAAGTTAAAATTTAAGTTATTTAAATAAATGCATTTTGTGATGTGTTATTAAATTATTTATTCCCTGATAAACATGTGGACAGATAAAAAGAAAAAGAAATTAAGTTTAGCTCAGTGTTTCTGTTTTAACACGTAGATATCTATAAAATTCTCCACTTGTGAAGTCTACGTACAGTGGTAGATGGTGTTTAAGCCTAAACTAACTTAGATTATGAAAAATATATAAATAACATGTTTAAATACATTTAATGAGGCTTAGAAAAAGTGACTGGAAATACTTTAGACATCGACCTCCATAGTACTGTTTCTTCTGAAATCCTACTGATAATATATATATGCGTGAGTACACGTAAGCCTGTAGAAAAATCACTTGTCCACGGCAATAATATTGTTGCGTCAGCGAGGTCACGTGACTAGTGTCCCGCCACCTGCTTTCTAGAACTATCCCGATCCCGTTCCTTCGGGAGTGCTCTAGCATTTACTAGATTGGGGGGGGGGGGTGGTGGTCTGGTATATATAAGATGGTCACAACGTGACGGGATC
>NW_013666664.1:122330-125593 GCF_000517525.1 Limulus polyphemus | reverse complement strand
TTTAGCGCGATTGTTGAAATCAAGTGTATCGTAAAGTTATATTCGGAAAGAATAAACCAGTTTTATTAAGTAAGAACTTGTGTCGCTAAAGTTTCGTCGGAACGAATTTACGGGAAATCAATTAACAAACGGAGACGTAATAATATTAATACTCTGCTCCTAAAAACAAGTTTAGGAGAGGGAGTGTTGTTACAACCTAGCCATTACAACCTTATGCGCACTGAGCTAATCCGTTAGTTCAGAGACGACAAAAGATCTGTTACAGTTGTTCCTAATTTTAACTACTGACCAATAAGAAAATAGCCAGCCAGCTACCACAAGGACTGTGATCGGCTCTCTGAACCAAATATTGGGAGTGACTATCACGTTTACAATATGCTCACAGCTGAAAGTACAGAGCGTGTTTAGAGGCATCACTTCTCGAACTCCAGACCCTTCAATACACAGCCCGACACGTTAACTCCTAGTGTATGCCCGGCCATAGTTTGAATTAATACATCATAGGCTGAGCACTATACATCGTTTTGTAACTAGATTTGTTTGATGCTTGCAAGTTTTGCACTGTAAAAGTACACTAATAATAATATAAACGGTTGGTTCAGAAATATATTTTGATATGCATTTTATCTGTTGTCATAATCACTAAACATCTTGAATGAAGGAAAACGCACCTTTAAAGCTTAAAACACAGTTTTGATAATAGTTTGCTGTGTATTCGTGTGTTAAGATAGGTATGGCAATATCATTAGATGCTAATTTTCGATGGTGCTGTCCCCTTTTATAGTATTTTAAGAATGTACTTGTTTTGTCTTCTTAGCTTATGTTGGACTATTTGGTTATTGACTACGTATATTAAAATGATAGTTTAAAATCTTATTAAATACAGACTATTGTTCAATTTAATCTTATATGATGAATTTTAACTTATGAAATCAATAAATACAAAAAACATTGTTTATTGTATTCATAAATATATTGCTATTGGTAATTCTATCAATTATAAAACTAACAATGGCTAAGATAATAAATACGTTAATAACAAAACTGTATATAAAGGATAACGCTCCACCAATGTCTAACCTCATATCAGGAGGAAAATGTTGAAAGGCACGTTAAAATGTAAGTACTTTAGGATACATTCACTTGGCCAAAAATATAATCATGTTAGTTGGATAGAAGTATTAAAATAAGGACTGCTGCGTCTTATTGAACGTAGGCTTGTGACATTATTTGCTTAGCTTGTGAAGTTTCAAAGTCAATCCTGGAAATGAATAATTCTTATTACGAAAAAAAAAAAGAATAGTAAAAAACACTAGTTTCATGAAACTAAACTTCAAACATCGATATAACATAATCCACATTTTATAGATATTTTGTTTGTTGTTAAACAACAAATGAGCTCTCTGTGGTCTGCCCAACCCGAATATTGAAACCATATTTGTAGCATTATAAGTCCTGACACTTACCACCGAGTCAACTAGAAATATTATAAAAGGTCAAATACATTCTACAGAACCGATTTTTATATGCTACCGGCGCCGCAGATGCGAGTGATAGCACCACAAGAAACGTTTTTAGCGCTAAATGTTTGTTTTACGGCTAATCTTTATCTTTGAACAGTACAGTCCCCTGGTGGATAAGCGGTAAGTTTACGATCTTATAACGCTAAATTCCGGGTTTCGATTCTCCGCAGTGGATAGAATACAGATAACCCATTGTGAATCTTTACTCTAAAAGATAACAATGAAAACCACCAGGAATAGTCAAATGTCTCGAGATATATATCTGTGATATTTATGCATATCATGCGTTTTCCACCCTCTTGATTAATAAGTTGAATTTTTAAATTTCTTGTACGTACGGCCAAGAGAACAATTAAGTTATTCTCGCTGTAATTCCAATAAGTCATCAAATATACTTTCTCATAGAGAAGATAGCTATAGCTTTACTTGTGATGTACTAAAATAAACAACCATATTTTTTGTTGGCGAGTCAAGTGATTCCCCAAGAGCCTATGTTGCCCTTTGAGCTGAATTCAGAGTAATCTTGAGCCACATGAGTGACGTGCAAGTCCTGAGCACCCTGGTCTTTGTTTAGTTTGTGTACATAAGACCATTTTCTCTCAGTTACAGTCAGAATACTATCGGACATTCTAGAAATTCAGACACATTCTACTTTAGAGGGGAAATTACTTTAGCTATAACTTTTTTTAGATTCATAACGTAGACTTATCTTTCCCTCTCTAATGAAGAGCATTTACACTTGTGGATTGTGTTTGGTTTGATTTAAAATAGGTATGTCATAGAGAGAGATTTTTAAACGATACAGAAAATAAGAAAGCATTTTAAAGAAGGGAATGTTCAATGTTCTCCCTGGAATTGGCAGAAGCCGCATAGTGAATGGTTTTGATCACCAACGGCTCCAAATTCCGAAAACTCGTTCTAAGCCTATGCGGAGCAACATCTTCTGCAAAGTGAAGGCTACGAAAACGAAAAAAAACAACTTCCAACACAAAATTCACTGTAATGTTGTTGTGTCTATCTCCTGGTACTGCTAACAAGGATATGAAGTTTAAGAAGGTCCACAAGATCCAAAGCATACCTCGAAAATCAATTCTTACTTTAATGAAAAAACTGTATTTTCAACCACACACTGTAAAATCCACTGTCGCAGCTATGGACCTTTTTGCCTTTGTACTGTTTAAATGTGGTCATCTAGGGAGCCGGCATCCACACCCGGTGGGGGATTTTATCATCATTTGTCAACATATGTGGGCTGAACTTGATCTTACCATATTTTACAAAAGAGTGGAAATTGTGATGTCAGACATTAGCACGTATTCGTCATTATTAAGTACGATCGACAATGGACTATAATTGTTTGTTACTGAGCATTAAACTATATAATGGGTTATCTGTGCTGTAGTCACCATGGGTATCAAAATCCTGTTTTTAGCATTATAACGCTTCAGACATACTGCTGGGCAACCGGGGGATTCACAGTGGAGGAATTGTTTCCAAGAGCAGCACAAGATCCAGAAAATATTTTTTATGAAGTATCATTAGTCGTCAGTAAAATTTAGCATTTCTGCTATAACCTTGAAGTCTTCACAACAAAAAAGGAATCAATCATTATCGGGCTCTATATATATATATATATATATATACTGTTTCGTACGTACCGTACTACGTCCGTCGTTCCGGTCCGTACGACGACGACTAAACTTAAAACTTATTAAACTTTAACTAACTACTATTACTATA
>NW_013666664.1:116203-121330 GCF_000517525.1 Limulus polyphemus | reverse complement strand
TATTATATGTTTCAATCTAGGAAAGTATTACTATTCTACAGACAGTAGAAGACTCTGTTTCAGTATTTTATGAAAAGCTAGCTACGAAATAGATATAAGCAGTTCCAAGCCTAATTTTGAATCCAATAGACAAGGCAGAGGGCAGCCAGTAAACATCAACCACCATCAACTTTTGGGCTATTCATAGCTGACCAAATAGTTGGATTTGAGCATCACTCTTATATCACACTCACAACCCTAAAAGGTGAAATACGTTGTTGTCACAACAAGTCTAAAACCATGAATTTTGGGATTGAAATTCTGGACATGTGATTGTTAGGTCAAATCTGCTCCAGGGTGGAAGAAACAGAAAGAGCCCAAAACCAATCATGTCTCAACACTAGGTAAAAAAGTCAATCAGTGCAATCAAATGAGCTGTTTACTCATACTTGCAAAATAATAGTTTTCTTTTTTTTCTCATAAAAACAACAACAAAGTTTCACAGAACACATGGTACCTGTGTACACACATAATGTTAACTCAACTTGATATAAAAATGTGTACCTTAGGGAACTAAAGGAAACAAAGTTAACCACTAGTCCTTACTCTAAATATTGGAAATTATATAAAATAATTAAATAATTATTGTAGAGCACAAAAGTAATTCAACAAATAAAGACATCTTGGTGTTTTAATGTGATTTTAGGAAAACACGTTGGTTTAAGAAATCAATTTAACACAAATAATATCCTATAATCCAAGCGTGTTCGAAAGGTGCACCATTCTTCTTCAGGAGCAAACTTGAAATGATCACCTAAAGCAAAGTGTGAGATAAAGTGAAGTTTAAGTGACATCATGCAGGCCACCATGGACATCCAAAAGAGTTTTAAGTAGCTTTCTATGTATTGTTATAAATGTATCTCATTTCTGAGGCAATACTATCAGAAACAAGAATGGTAGGTATTAAGAAGTTAGATATATATATTGTTTTAAAAAAAGAAAAATGGTCAATAGAAACTACACTGAGTGTTCATGAAGTAAAATAAAAGTGAGATATGGAGACTGATTAAAAAAGGAATGTTAACAGACATAATTAAAAAAATAACAGGAAAGTTATCATAAATAAATAGCAAGTACTAAAATGATTAGGGGTAAAAACTGAGAATTCACACTATATTAACTAAAAAACTATTTTTCCGATAGAGAACAAACTAATGATTGGAAATCACTAATTCCAGAATCTAGATTTATTCCACAATGTTGAACAGTAATTAAAGTTGTAAAATCAAATAGGCTTCTCTTATCTCTTTTTCGGCTTTAGTTTAAATGCTCTCCAAGAGTTGTTTGGGTCTGTCCTACATACTGGTGAATACATGTTTTACACTGTATAAAGCAAATGGTATTTATAGTTGTATATGTAATTTCTTTAGAAATTCAAAACTTTTTATGGTCATATTTGTCGGGAAAATGTTGGTGATTTTTATAAAATTTCAGGTAAGACAATGAGCTTTATTACATGGATGACAACCTCTCTTTTTTTTGGGGGGGGGGATAATTCACTCTTTCCGGTGGACAAGAATATCTTTAAGATTTCTGCTCTTCCGGTGGGAAGTGACAGGGAATTTGAGAAATATTTTTGTAATAGACAAAAATGATTTTTAAGAATGCAGAAAAAATTTCTGAGTTTCAAGTGATAGGTAATAATATGAGGAATTTTGTTTTAAATCTTACTATTACACTTGTTAAAGATGGTATTTTGTTGAGTGTTGTTAATTTTTTTCAACCCATTTGTCAATTTTGGTATCTTTATATCTTTTTTGTAACATGGTTTGTTTTAAATCCTTGGTGTGTTTTCTCTAATTTGTTTCATCGAAACAGATTTTCTTTATTCGGAGAGCTTGACTGTAGGTAATATTCCATTTAGTGCAAGTGAGATGGCAGCTTTTATAGTGAAGATATTGTGGTCTGTCGGTAAGTTTTCTGTACAACTCAGTGCGTAATATTATGTCCCTTAAAAATACAGTAACGTCAAGGAAGTTAATTTGGGTAGGGGAGTATCGAGGGTAAACTTGATTGTTTTGTGAAAAGTATTGCCATAAGAAATAAAGTCTAAGTGATTCAGAACTGTTGTCCAAATGACAAAATATGTCATCTATGTAACATTTCTATGTATGAGGCTTAACAGGACTTAGTTGTAAAAGCTGGCTTTCAATATGACCCATGAATATAGTGGCATAGTTAGGAGCCATTTTGGTATCCATTGAAGTAATGTTAACTTAAAGGTAATGTTGTATTGAATTCAAAGTTGTCTAGAGATAAGACAAGGCTGGAAAGGTCAGTTACCATTTGAAATTCTGAAAGGTGAGAAAGGGTTAGGGCAGATTTCAGAATTTCAAGTCCTTTATCATGTAAAGGGAGGAAATGCTTAACAGCTTTATGTGTACAATGGACACTTCTACTGACCATTTTTATGTTTTTAAAACATCTCTAATTTCTTAATATATCTAACATTCTTGTTTCCAATAGTATTCAACCAAAAATGAAAAACACTTATAATACACTGAAAGCTACTCAAAAAATTTCCATGGTGGCCTGCATGATGTCACTCAAACTTCACTTAATCTCACACTTTGGTTTACATGGTCATTCCTAGTTTGCCCCTTAAGAAAAAAGGTCCACCTTTCGAAAGCTCTCAAGTCATAGGGTATCATATTTTTTGTTAAAATGATGTTTTAACACATTGACATTTTAAACTCTTAATAATGAAATATCTTTCTTATAATAGTACTTGGATTATCACATTTCTTTAATTTTAACATGAAGTGAGATATGTTGAAGGTATTTAACATAATATTTTGGGACAACATGGGATCTATTGGTCCATCTCGGCTGTTCAATCCTCAAAACTAAATTAAAATGATAAAAAAAAATTAAACCCAGCCCTTTTCATTCATATACTTATCAAGCTTTTTCTTAAGCTCAATTAAATTTACTGTCTCTACAACATCTGTGGTTGGCAACTCATTCCAAAGACCAACCACCCTGCTAGAAAAATAAAACTGTCTTAGTTCAAGATGACTCCTACCTTGCCAAAATTTATATTTGTGTTCCCTAGTCCTACTATTCTCATTGTTAAATATAAAAAAAGATGATACATGAACACTATCAATTCCCTTTACAATCTTAAACACCTCAATCGGATCTCCCTAACTCTTCTTTTTTCAAGAGGAAACAGAGATTTCAGCCTCTTGTCATATGCCAACCCCTCCATCCCAAGCACCATTGTAGTAACCCTTCTCTGAACCCTTTCCAACATTTCAATATCCTTCCTAAGGTAAGGAGCCCAAGACTGAACACAATATTCCAAATGTGGCCTATCCAGTGACCTGTACAATGAAAGTATAACCTCTTTAGACTTGTATTCAATATTTCTGTAGATACAACCTAAAATCCTATTTGTTCTACCACTAACAACAGCACACTGCTTGGATGGCTTTAGAGACAGATTGACTATTACACCAAGATCCCTTTCCTTCATAATGCTATTAAGGTTATTCCCATCCAAATTATACTTATAATTCAAATTATGATAACCCACATGCATTATAATAATTAAAACCCATCTGCCATTTATTTGCCCAACTCATTAAATGATCTAAATCCTTTTGTAAATCAGCAGCATCCTCTTCACAGCTAGCAACACCCAAGACCTTAATATAATCTGCAAATCTAAGTAATTTATTGACTATCCCTTCATCTATGTCATTGACGTAAATCAAAAAGAACAAAGGTCCTGAGACTGAGCCCTGATGTACCCCACTTGTGACATTAATCCAGTTTGACTGAACTCCATTTGTAACAAACCCTCTGCCTCCTTCCATCCAGCCACTTTTCTATCCAATTTGCTAACTTATCCCCCATACTTATGGAGCTAAATTTTTTTACAAGCCTTTTAAGTGGCACCTTGTCAAATGCTTTCTAAAAATCCAGATACACTGAACCTATACCCTTACCCTCTTTTCAAAGAATGTTAAAAGATTTGTAAGGCAAGATTTTCCCCTTAGTGAAACCATGTTGACTATTCAATAAAATTCTAAACTTTGTTAAAGGACTTTGCAAAGCATCTTTTAATAGACTTTCCAAAACTTTTCCCACAACTGATGTAAGACTAATGGGTCTATAATTACTTAGACAATTTTTATCACCTCCCTTGAAAAGAGGAGTTACATCAGCTAACTTCCAATCCTCTGGTACCTGTCCACTATTCAAAGACTGACAAAAAATAGTAGTAAGTGGCTCACATATCCAATCTTTAACCTCCTTCAAAACCCTTGAAGAAATATTATCTGGCCCAGGAGCCTTATCATTTTTTAAACTTCCCAATTTTTTCTCAACCAGCTCAGAATTAATGCAGTCATCTTGTTTGATCTTGTTTCCATTTATCAACTGAACAAGATGTGGAATACTGCTTAAATCTTCATTAGTAAAAACCGAAGAAAAAGTAAAATTTAATAACCCAGCTATCTCATTATCATCAGATACTAGCCTTCCTTTATCATCCCTCAAGGGTCCTATCCCTATCCTAACATTTTGTTTCCCCTTAATGTATTTAAAGAAATCCTTACTGTTAATTTTTACATTTTCAGCCAACTTTTTCTCATACATCCTTTTTGTTATCCTAATTTCCTGTTTCACTAACTTTTTTGGATCTTCTATAATCTTCTAAGTCTCCTGTCATACCAGTCAACTTAAATTTATTATGCCTTTCTTTAATTTTATTTCTTAAACTCTTTGTGAGCCAACCTGGTTTTTTACTTGTAGATACCCTTCTCTTTCTATTATGAATATGTTTACATTGAATATTTAAAATTTATCTTTAAAAATTTTCCACATCTGATCAGTGTTCCCAACTAACTCAGCTGTCCAATTCACAACAGATAACTCTTGTCGCATCCCTTCAAAATTTGAAATTTTTAAAATTTGTAATCAAAATATCATTATTCCTTATCTCCATATGCAGACAAAACATTGAACCTAATAGAGCAATGAGCACTTGCACCCAGATGTTCCCCAATTTCCACCCTCTCAATCATTTCTATATTTGAAGTTAATAATAAGTCTAATATAGCATTGTTTCTAGTTGGTTCC
>NW_013666664.1:106330-116026 GCF_000517525.1 Limulus polyphemus | reverse complement strand
ATCTTGAACAGTTTCTAGAAACCTTTCTCCCTCATGTTTTGACTCTAGTGTTTCCAAATCTATATGCCTGAAATTAAAATCACCCATAATCATGACTTCATTAACAGCTGAAATCTTAATCTCATTGTAAAGTTTCTCACTAATTTCATCAGTATCATCTGTAACAAATTCCCACTAAAAGCCTTTTCCTTTTATATCCACTTATAGAAATCCACATGGATTCAATCTCTTTGCTATTATCTTTGATATCTTCAACTTAAACAGGATGTAACTTACATTTTACATAAAAAGCCATCCCTCCTCCCCTCTTTAATACTCTAACCTTATTAAATAGCCTGTAACCCTGTATTTCAAATAAAATTCTGTCATTAAAATCATCTATGTTTAACCATGTTTCAGTTATTCCCATTGTATCAAAACCCTCCAATCCTACCAGTGCTCTAAAGTCATCTATTTTATTTCTTATACTTCTAGCATTACAATAGTAACAATTAAGCCTATCCCTATAACTACTTCTATACTCATTTCCTATGCTAAACTTTTCTCTGCCTCTTATTCTTTTTTGCATTCAGTTTTTCCTGGCCCTCACCACTGTCTAGTCCTAGTTTAAAACTTCCGTTACATCTGAGTTAATAGCCTTAGCAAACGAGCCAGCCCCTACTCTATTTAAATGTAAACCATCCATTGCAAAAAGCTCTCTTCTCCAACTGAACTGTTCCCACAAGCTCAATCAGCCAATCTGCTCATCCTTACCTATTTAACATAAGCCTAGCATTTAGCCCTAATGACCTACTTATAACTTCATCCCCACAGTTAATTCTGGGCAGTATCCCTGACAAAATTAAAGTTATGGCCATTTTCTTTAAATGCCTTTATCAACCCCTTATACTTATTAATTAGCTCCTCTGACCTACCTTTCCCTACATCATTAGCCTCTACATGCATTACTAAAACTGCATCTTTGCTAGTCCCCTTTGTTATTTCTCTTGCTCTGTCAGTTATATCCTCCACCTGTGCCCTGATTCTTTTCTCCTTATTTTCCCCACAGAATATTATATCCACATGCCTTATCAAGGAATCACCTATAACTACAACCTCTTTATCATCCACATCCTTCTCTGATACTTTTGTTTTCCTTCCCTCCAGTAGTTCCCCAGCTGCATAAGCCAAGGGCTGAAATTTGTTTCTCAACAGAATAGGCTCATTATAACTAAATTCACCACTTTCAGCCCTAACAGTACTCTTTCTAACTTTCTTAGTCATTGTTAGCTGATGTATCCCTTGAAGGTAAAAACTTAAGCTCCTCCTGAAATCTTGCTGCCATTTCCCACAATCAACACTTCTCTTTATCTATTGCACCTACTTTAATCATGTTTGCCTCTAACTTTCCTCCAACCTACAAACTCAACATAAAAATTGTACATCTTCATTACTAGCTTCTTTAAAAGTACATTCCAGTCATGAGTTCCAAACTAAAACCCACTCCTTGCACCCATTACAGCTAACAAACTGCAAATGCTTAACTCCTACACTAGTCTTAATCATTGTATTTATACTGTTATATGTGTGTGTGTGTGTGTGTGTGTGTGTGTGTTAACATTGAGTAGCCAGTGGCAGAGATGTTTAAATGTGTAGTAGTACTTACATGTGAGTTATCTAATTCATTCTGTATGCAGTATCTCATCACAATTTTTTACAAATTGTTTTCAAAAATTTGAGTCTGCAAGTCTTTGTCATTTCTTTTTTAAAAAATAACAATATAATTTCAATATCATTTTATTGTTTCCAACACATATATTGTTTTGTGTCAGTCACCCTGCTTTTCATCATTAATACTAGTTTTGTGTGGAAGACAAGTCAGCTTTGCTAGTAAACTGCTTCTTATTACATATACAAACACAAAAAATATATATAAAAAAATGCACAAAAGATGCAAGACAAAGTTTATGTAAAAAACACTAGATACAATGGTAATAAAATCTAGGTGTCAAATCAAAGTTTTCCTAGATTTTATTACCATTGTAACTAGTGTTATTTACTTTCTTAAACCATGCTCTTTATTGTAGCAGTGTTTCTAAACCCACTAAAGTAAGTGATTCAGTTGCAGTGTATTTTTATCAAAGTCAAAGAAAAGTTGATTTTATCATATCCTTTGATTACTAATATTGATATATATATATATATATATATATATACAATGTATACACACAGATAACATTTTCCTATTAAAAAATTTTACAAATTCTTTATAAGAACTATAATTCACCAAACTTAAATAACAGTTCCATGGATAATAAAAATAGGCTTACAGAAGATGTACCAATGTTAGTTATATAAGTACATGTATTTGATATCTTGGTAATGCAAGGATTAAGGAGGTTTAGTAGCTTTTTTCATTTTCTTTTCAACTACTCTGATATGCCAATTTACACAAAACTTCATCTTATATCTTGTCAAGTGCTTCTCAAAAGCAAAATCATTATTTCTACTTCTTATTTCATTTATTTGGAAGTCAACTTATTCTCAGGTTCTGGATTAGAAATCCTTGACAGACTACAAAGCCATGACTCTTGTTTGCTAAACATATTTTATTTAAGAGGATTTGTCAGTCTTGGTTATGAAACTCAAAGTTCATCCAATACAAAAAACTTTCCTTCTATAGTTCCTACTTCACTGAAAGTAGACAAAAAAAATTACTTTTGTAGACAGTTTAAAAAACTGGAATGACCAGGCTTTTCTTTATTCCTCTGTTGAGAATAAAGGTAGTGCACAATCTCACACAGAAAACAGTGACAAATATATTAAACACATAACAATATCATTAACAATTTAGTTACCAGAACTTGAAGAAATTTCATTTCACCATAATAAAATATATTCATGATAACTTTCCTCCAGAAAGTATTCCATCAGACAGTTTAATGGTTTTCAAGTTTCAGCTTAGTATTTTGATAAAGGCCTTGTTCTACCTGTAAGGAATTAAAGCATTAAAAAGTTCTACTAGAGTAAAAAGTCAACATTTTCCAAAGTTTTGCCAAGTGATCTCATTGAAGAAAAAAAAGTGTCTCTATTATTAATCTCTATATATCAAGATACAATTTCAATAGCAGATACCATAAAATAAGGTCAGGAGCCCTCACTGTTTCCAATAAGTGTTTATGGTAATAGATCAATAGAATGCTGACTTATGAAATAATATACTATTTCAACAAGCACACCATAATTCATTCTCATCCACTGAGTTACTTTTTTTTGCCTCTCTAGCATGAGATTTTCCAACAGAAATAACACCACTAGACTGTGAAACAGTGCCATCAAGTGTACCCTGTTTGTGCAATAGTGGGGACATCATTGGTTTGGAATTTTTCAGCTTGTGAGCTATTGTCATAAAGATCGCTTCCACATGGTCTGCTTCACTGTCATCTTTTGCTGAAGTCTCAAAAAGAGGCATGTTATGGAGGTCAGCAAATTTCTGAGCCATATTTGTGTTAACAGAAATGCTATCTGTGCAATCGCATTTATTACCAACAATGACACGTGGAATGGTTGTAGTTAATTGATATTGATCACACTCTTCTATCCAATGTGATAAGCTTTCAAATGAAACTATCTTAGTAACATCATAGACAAATACAACAGCATGAACATTGCGATAATAATGTTGAACCATGCTCTTTCTAAATCTTTCCTGGCCTGCAGTGTCCCAAAGTTGTAGCTGTAGTAAAAATTATATTCATTATACAGTACACTTGTACTACTTAGCATACAAAGTAATATCTAATTAGTTAGGTATGGTCTAATAAATTACTGTAAATGTATACTACTTGTATACAGTTTTATTTGTAACTATAACTGATGATATATACCTAAAAATTTCTAATGATAATATTTCATATTGCCATTTCTTAGGTCACACATTATTTTGAACAATATACTACTTGATTTGAAAACACTAACTAGATAGTATAATATAATAAGTAGGACTAGGAAACATATTACTTAAAACATTTGTAATTCTACTAGTAATATTATTCTTTTGATGTTTAAACCACATGATAACAAACTTCTGTGACAATTATATCTCAAGAACAAGCTATTTATGATGCCAGGATTACCTAGCTTTAAATTATAAACATCAAACAACATCATACTTAAAGTTTTAATTGCATACATGAAAAGTTTACTACAAAAATAAAAGTAAACAGATGGCCCTATTTTAATCAGGGACAAAGGAAGAGTGTAAGCTGTGAAGGAGCTGAAACACAGAGATCAAATAACCCAAGTTATGTATTAGTTCAGGGTTTGAAGTTAACATATATCTGGTAGCATTTTGCTACCTAAAACTATTATTTGGATACTAGTTATATGATGCAGTAGCATTTTAATATACCTTAAATATAGCACATACAAATGCATACTTTTTTATAGATGCAAGTGTTTTAACATTTTTCAACTAGCATGAAATTATTTTTTAATACAACTCTCCAATTATTGGGCAAAAATTTGTAGCTTAGTACCACTGTACAGAGACACCTGCCGGCAAAGGGATGGAGCAATTAATTACTTCATTTTAAGATTTTCTGAATGTATAGAAATTATATTATTGGAATATTATGAAATCGACCTTTATAATATCAAAAAACCTTGAACACAAAAAATTACATCATAAAATTTGTACCCGTATAAACACGAATAATAGTGCCCATACTTGCTGTATAGTGATAGCCTTTTTCCCAGCAACTTATTCAATTACTTTATTATTCTATTTTATTTTTAATCAAGTTTAGTGCAATAGTTTATTAGTTCACTGTAATTTTTAAGATTGAAGTCATTCACTGTGCTAGGAAATTGTTTGCCATCAGTAAAATGCACCGGCAGTCATTTACTATGGCAAGAAAATGTTGCGGCAGTCATATGTTGGCAGTAAAATGTCATGATACTGGTATAATCATATGGCAGTAATAAGGTTTTGTTATATATCTTGGTTCCCACTTCTAGTCATACTAAAAATGAATACATTTTAATTAAATATTATTTTATCAGAACTATTACTGTAGGAGAAAAAAACACTGGAAAAAGTACTGTAGTTAACTATATCATGATCCAAGTAAAGAATATATTAAACAGAAATAATAAAAAATTAAATCAAAAGAAATATATTGATTTCTATGTTTTTCTCATTTTTTTCCTTTATATTACATCCAAGTTTTTAGTTGGATACTGTATTTTTCTTTAAGTGAAAAGTGCTACAAACAGTGTAATGCATTTTCAAGCACATGCATAACATAACGAAGCAGAATATTCTATAAAAGTAAACAAGCTTTTTCGAACATGGCCAATTTCATTTATTCAATTAATACTTCTTACTGCATACTGTAAACATAGTGTTCATATATTTTCTTAAAACTGTGCCAAATTAAAATGTATGATGAAAAGTTTAAAATAATGGCTAGAGGAAAGGAGTGAAAATTCAGTGTAAGGGTTTAATATATGAATGTTACAGCATTTTCTAGTTTAATTAAACAGATTTCAAGTGCCGGAGCTATTGATTAACTTACAGGCCTTTATGAACACGTATAGTTTATAACACAAAGTTGTACAAATATTTTAAATGTAGTGGTACCATGCTAAAATGAAGTTTTTCTCTTTGTTACAACGATAAGGTAATCAGGATTCAAGGAGACTGGACCAGTAAGTTACATTAGAATTGCTCAAATTTTGAAGAATAGAATCATACCAGATCAGCATTGATAGAATATTGTTTCACCTTCAATACTTGATATAGGTTTGTTCTATTTACTATACTCTTAATGAAGAAGAACTGCAAGTACTACAGGCCTGATCAGTATTTGTAATAGTTAAGTACAAGACTGTTTCATGAAAATACAGTCTAATATTTGGTAATGGGAGTTATCTAATCTATTTAAAACAGTAATTACAACTTTTCCTTTTGTTTTTATATGTGTGAACAGCCAATGAATAAGATAATTTCCTACTAATTTTTTAGGCATGTAGCAACTTCTCACTACTTCTACTCTATGTTTGTTCCACGAGAGTGGTTCATTTCACTTGTCAATGTACAAAAATATCAAAATAAAAGTTTAAATTAAGAAAACATATTGCAGAACAAGAACAATTTAACAACATTGCACACTTGTATATACTTTATTATTATAATTGTTGTTGCTTGCCAGTTGTAAATAGTGAAATTTGTATCTTCCCTAATAGTAATTTGATAACACTGTGTATCACACCTTGCCAAAAAAAACAAATAACTCGAGAGCATGTATGACAAGTGATGAAGTGTTTCCAAAATACTGTTTAAAACAATCCACTTTCCAAGTTTAAATTCAGTATTTATTTAAACTGTATTTTAGACTATGCATCCTTCCAAATACATAGATGAAATATCCAGGGTACAATATTTCAATGTTTTTTAATGAATAAGTTTGTTATAAATGTTATCAGAAGTATACCAGAACATTCACTAGATAGTTATAAAAAGGAACTGGAAAACATTCAAAGCCTAAAAAACAGTTCAATTATTCTGACACACAATTAAGATGAGTTTGACTTCATAGTTAGAACAACAAGCTTCAAAGTGGTAAACAGTGTTAAAGGTAAGTGCAGGAGTATCACAAGATAAATGAGTGCTCACCTTAAGAATATCAGTACAACCAATTTTTGTAACTTTGTAATTGAATAGATAATTTTATGCAATATTATTAGATGAGATATGTATTATACTTATAGAACTTCCTTTAATTATTTGAACATAATATAAGTTACATATGACCAAAACGATGTATATTTAACAAGAATAATACTTTCGTAAAGGCCACATTCACCTAGTCAGTTTTAGAATAATGACAAAACTTTACTTACTTTAAGTTCTTCTCCCTCAATCTCAACAATTCTCTCTCTGAAGTCAACTCCAATTGTTGCCTCTGTTTTCATAGGGAATAACCCACCACAGAATCTGAATGTCAGGCATGTTTTTCCAACATTAGAATCACCAATTACAATAATTTTAAAAATTCTCTTTTGCTTTTTAATGCTCACTTCTCTTCGAGAAGAACCTGTTTTTTGCTTTGTAGTGTCATCCATCTTCCTGAATGTAAACTGAGTCCTAAACTTAAAAAAGAAGTTAAACAAAATTAAAAATTCTAACAGTAAAATAAAGATCACAATTTTACTTTTTCTAAACAAATAAACTGTTTTTGTTAATCTGGTTTGTAAATTTTCAGCATCATTAAATTTATAAACATTTATTTAAATTTTTAAATGGTCGAATTATAAAAGTGTTTCTTGAATTGAGAAGAAAACAGAAAAGTGGATATTTATTCTCCAAAAAAATAAGTTAAATGGCTTAATTTGGGATTATGACACTATAACTACTATTTATTTTAATGCTCATGCTTTCACAGATGGTGTCATCTTAAAAGTTAAATGTAGAAAAAGCAATGTAATTTTTGCTGTAAACAATAACTGTTCCAATACAGTAAATTATCTTTAAAAAAATTCTATACAACTTATAGATATCACTTTCACTGTTTCAGCGTTATCTTAGCCCTAAAACATGTAATCCGTAGTTAACAAAACTGGCCACAGCTTATTCAGTAAGTTGTTTAGGTTAAATCAGTAAATGCGACTATTGATTTATACTACAGTACAAACGTGCATTTATTTAATCTCAATCTAAAAAGATTAACATTTCTTCTCTAAACTTTTTTTTCAAATTCAAGTACCCTAAGCCTAGTGTCTTAGGCAAACATAGATTTACAAACAAACAGATTCATAACAAAAACAATATTTCAGATGTTAGGAAATCTTCGTTTCTCTCATATCATTTTTTCCTTCCAAGTTGTAAAGTATCCAAAAAACCTGTTATAGAAAACATACATTTGTCAAAACGCCAATTGTACAACAGCGGCACCAGTGGCGTAGTAGAATATCGAATACAAATAAAAAAAGTAGATAATAATAAGATACTTAATTACTTAACTGTTGAATCTCTTTTACATCTGTGTGAATTATATGATTAAAGTAAAAGTAGTAAAGAAAACAATTATACTGTACTGAAACCAAAATATTTCCTAAATTTTCAGATAAGCGCATTTTAGAAGTATTAGAGTTAAACACTGTCATTCTCAATCCTCTTTATTCTCCCTCAAAATAACAGAAGGTTCTCAATAAAATATATTCTGGAATAAAAATTTGAATTCATTAAGTTCGACGGTCGCAGACTGGCCCTGTGGAAAAAGCTCTAGATTTCAGGTTTTCAATTCTGTGCAATCGCAGAAAATATTCCCGGAACTTTAATCTGTAGGTTCGTTATAAGAATGACAGTCAATTCCTTAGCATGGATGGTGAGTAGAATGCTCCTAACTGGTTGCCTTTCCTCTAGTTAATAGCTCAAAGTTAGGCAGATAACCTTCGTAGGTTTACCATAAATACGAGATACAAATACTCAACGTTGACTGAGTTTGATGCAGAAAAAAGAAACTTGACACAAGTTACACACATCGAAACAATCTTTATATCCAACAAAATCAAAGTTAAAAGTCGAGTATATAGTGTGGCACCTTTACCGGAGAGATGTTTAATATCTTAAATCTTCTTCTCTTGTTTGAGACTGAGAAGACATGGTATTATATATTAATAACAACAATGGCATTCCTCTCAGAACGCAGACGCTACCCACATAACTGATGGTCACTCTCATTTCAAAACAAGGGAGTTGTATTCCTGGGGCTACATCATACTTGTCAGTTGAAAAGAATGCGGTAATTTTATATATTATTGTAATGGTATAAACAACTGATTAGTTTAAATATTATTGATTAATTTATTTTGTGAGTGAATATTTTATTATTATTTATTTTTTTTATAATAAGAGTTAAAAGCAGAGGATTGTAGGTAGTTGTATTTATAATCCATTGATGTTGAGACTATCGAACATCGCGTGCAATACATTGACGTCGAGGATATAGAGATTTCAAGAAGGTAGGCAGATGATTAAATGATAAACATATTGTTACGTCTCCGTTTGTTAATTAACTTTCCGTAACTTCGTTCCGACGAAACTTTAGCGACACAAGTCCTTACTTAATAAAACTGGTTTATTCTTTCTGAATATAACTTTACGATACACTCAACTTCAACAGTCGCGCTATAACAAACTATAACGAATGAACGTTAACTTCAACAATACCCTGTGACTGCAGATCCATTACTCACTACCTACACACACATTGTTTCGTCACGTTGTCACCCTCTTATATATATACCAGACTACCCTCAATCTAGTAATCTCCCGATAGTTCGAGAAAGAAGTGGCGTGACACTAGTCGCGTGACCTCGCTGACGCAACAATATAGATAGAGTGAGACGAGCGGAAACAGCAGATAGGCAATAGCAGAAGTGAGTAAAGTTACGAGCAAGGAAAAGTTCGGCGTGAAGTTAACTACCGTAGAAGTGATAGGCATAACGTTTAATATCTTAGAGTAAAACTAACAGTAGAAAAAGATATAATAAGAAGTATTATTCCGTAAAATCGTGGTTCTAAAGTAATTGAATCAGCCTGAGTGCACTTTGACCAAAGGAACAGAGGATATTTAGAAGAAAAAATTTGTTTGTTTTTGAATTTCGCGCAAAGCTACACGAGGGCTATCTGCGCTAGCCGTCCCTAATTTA